>NW_013665653.1:248296-281863 GCF_000517525.1 Limulus polyphemus | reverse complement strand
CTCGTGATTCATGGCATGCGCACGTATTACTGACGTCACGACAGTATAAATTGCAACGTTAAGCGTCCCTTATGTGATGTCATTTTAGTGTTTACTGACTGACTGACAGACAAGACACTGCTGTATTGTGGTGCGGGTGGTTAAAACAGGTGACCCCTCCAGGTGGCCTTCAGCCTCCTTTTGGGGAAATTATATCAATTCAGTATAAAAACAGTAAATATAACAAGTGAATTTTTTTGACAGTAGAGATGAGTCATATTTTTCTTTCTGCATGTTAATAGAAATTGCATAAATTATATTTTATAACCACGATTCGCTGGTCTGATTTTGAGAGTTTCATAATTTATAATAAAAGTATATTCTATGTAATAAGGGGTAAAGAATTTAGCTACACTGAATAAAAAGTTATTTGTGTTAATAATTCAGCAGTCGTAACGAATTTAAATTTGCATTTTATTGTCGTAATTCACGTTTTAAAATGTCATTCATTAGACCTGCGGTCACCTATGTGAAAGGAAAAAGTTTTAAAAGATTTTTAACACCTGGTTTATGATTTTACCTTCTCGTTCATGGTTAATGATTCTAATGAACTGCACTATTAATTATTGGTTCATCATCCTAACTAATTTTGTAACTAGTGTTTCATATTCCTAATTAGTTTGTTAACAAATGTATATATATATATATATATATATCATTCAAACTCTGTTGTTTACTAACTGAAATAAAAATACTTGTTTCTAATAATTGACAAACTATGCTTATCTAATTGTTTAGTAAAAATAATGGAATTAAATTTTACATAGTTTGTATTAATGGAATTGATGGTATTCATAAATACAGTATTGACCAAAATGTTTGCATACTGTTCTCTATTGGTGTTACCTTCTACATATATATGGAGTAGCTATTGAGTAACTGCCCCAATAGTAATAGAGAAGGTAGCATATTATCGGACAAATAGGTACGAGTTGTTATTCTAGTCTGTATAAGTTGTTTTGAGCAGTTGTTCGTCAAAACACACATACACACCTGTTTTGTATAAAAGGGAGTGCTTTGGGTATAATCGTTTTCAAAACAGATCAACGTTTTGTTCAGACAATTTCTCTGTACTTGGTGTAGAGTCATGCCTCGTCACGTGCTAGAAGTTATAGGGCGTCAAACTGTTCGACTGTCCAGAAATGGTATGAAGCAAACGGACATTGGCAGAACAATAGGGTACCCCAAGTGTACTGTATCCATAATCCCGAAATGTCATCGAACTACAGGAAACGTTGTTCTAGGAAAGTATACTTGTAGACGCCGAAAAACTACTGTCCGAGATGACCATGTTTTGATCAGGTTAACATGTCAAGGTCGAAAGAAGACTTGCAACACCTTATGACAGGAATGGCATGAACACATTCATTCTAAGGTGTTCAGAAGAACAATGAATGGGAGACTAACCAAACAAGGTTATTTTTTAAGTAAGAACTATTTGCAAACCGAAATTCACCATCATCACCGTGTTTGTTGAGCAAGACAGCATGTCAACTTACAGTTAGGATACTAGCGACTGTCATCTTTTCAGATGAGTCTCGTTTCCGGCATGTTAAGGCTGATTGTAAGCTTCGTGTTAGTCGTTTGCCTGGAGAACAGATGAGGGAAGACTTTCTTTCCCACGGGGAACACACAGGAGGTGGTGCAGTATATGTTTGAGCACCTATTAATCATGGCGGAAAAACTGTTTTTCATATTCTCGAGGGAATCGTCAATGACACCTCCTACAGATATCATACGGAGACGGTACGGAGCGGTACATTTGAGAATAACTTTGTGTTCCAGGATAACAAAGCCACTGCTCACAGTATGCATTATACATTATTATCTCGACCAGAAAGACATTATAATATTACCATGGCCAACAGGGTATCCAGTCTGTAATCCTATTGAGAACTGTTGGGTAGAACTGATCCGGAAAATTGCTAACCACGACCCTAAACCCAGTTACTATAGCTGAGTTGCAGCGCCTTCTAGTGACAAGTTGGAATGAAAGCACGGTGTATTGCATCAATAACCTCGTCGACAGCATGCCACATCACCTTATGGATGTCATTAGAGTACAAGGAGGACCACCCAAGTGCTGAATGTTCAATATAAACTGATATAAAATTACAGACGCTATTTATAATAATTTGACGTTATATTTTGTCATTATATATGTTTTCGTAAGACTTTGTTGTAATAGGTGAAATGCTGAATTACACATCTTTCTACGAGTGTCTGATAAAATCGTTTACTGTTCTAATACATCGCTCATGATGTCCATAAAACCTGTCTCATTATGGAAATTACATATGTAAATGTTTAATAATATAAGACGCATTTCTCAGCTTGTTAGCGCTAAGTGTATTTGTATTCCATCTTAATAATAATGATCTTATTTGTTACAAAATATGCAAAACCTTTGGTTAAGACTATTCATTAGTTTCAAATTAAAAAAGATAGTGTAATTTGTTGATTACTATATAATATGTCCTCATTAGTAAGAAAAACTGTGGGTGACGTTGTTTAATTCTTAAAAATCGTCCAATACTTCAGGGATCACACTAAAGTTATTAAGTGATAGAAAATGCAAACGACGATGGGTTAGTTGAAATCCATTATAAGAATCCTAATAATGTAGGTGGTGAATGAGTTGAGTTAAACATAGGTTTCGTTATGTACAATTTCAGAACTTCAAGGATGGTTACGTTGGAGTTAAGTAGAAGATTCGATTAGTACTCTATTATAGGCGTAGAGGCTAATTGCGTTTCAGTTAAGTACGGACTTCAGTCGGTACCATCTCAGAACTTAGAAGATTGTTATATTTTAGTTAAATACAAGAATCAGCTCGTATAATCTCAAAAACGTGCTCATTAGAAACAATCAATAAATCTATTATTTTGTTAAAAAAGCCAGTGGCTGTTGAAAATATCAATATTAATATATATATAGACTATTATGCATAAGCTTTTACTATAACATAAAATATACATCTAAATGATATTCCAAAAATCGATATGCCATTAGAAATGTCCACATTACACAAATACACAACTATTTACAGCATAACTTAAGATGTGCAACTCTTCCTGGAAAGACAGTACCCCTAATTCGTCAATAAATTTGTTTGTTTTTTTTTCAGTTTCCTATTTTAGTAATTCTTTCGGTTTTTATTCGTTTTATATAATTGAGGGATAGTACTTACAACTTGTTATGGCCAGAGAATTTTAACAAGTGTACACATTTTCAAAGCTCTGTAAATGTTGTACGGATATTATGGGGATTTTTGGTGTGTAGTGATAAGGCAGTATACACTATCAGATAATTGGTTTGTACACAAGACAGCTCTACCAAGGTCACCTATTCCATCCAAAAACTGTTATTTCCACAGGAATTGTCTGTCCACTACTATTGCTTTCAAAAAGAGCTTCAGAATAACAACTGGTATGATTATCAGCAACTATAAAATGAAGAACAAACTTCATGAGTACATCTGGTCTGAACTTTTGTCACCAATATTCGCAGCTAAGCCACTAGACGATGGTTCATGCCTTTACAAATGATTATACTTCGCGCAAAATCGTTCATCATGATCATCTTGGTGATCTTTAGGTTATGGTGCGGAAAGGCATCACTATTAATTGACGTACAGATGTTATTTTGCCTCGAGGGGCTCGTTTACCGCTTGGCGACATATTTGGACCAGACTTTCCCAGATGCGTTATAACACTCGATATTATACAACTATAGCTGTGGTGGACTATATCGAACATGAAACTATAGCTCTCTTGGATTAGACAATATAACACGCTTTTGAAACTTCCTTGAGCATCGTGTACGTCAACATCTTAACTCATCACACGGCGTCAAAGAGCTTAGTGTTGCACAGACAAATGAATGAAACAGGATCCTCCATAATGCCATCTGTCGACTAATCACAAGTATGCCTTGCCGATGCAGAATCTGCAGTAGTGCTGTGAAAGATGGGCATACTTGTTATTTCTTCTTCTGAAGGTTGCTCTTTCGGTAATATTAACACAGTTACACCCCAACTGTGATCACTTTCAATTCAAAATGCTTATGCTCCACGGATTGCATTTAGCAAGTCATTTTCAATGTCATTGATTAATTAATTGTATTCAGTAATTAATTATGATCTTCCCAAAATATGCTTTAATATTATTTTTATCCATTTGTTTAAAGAACAAATTGACAGTAAATTCTATCCCTTAATATTTTGGGTTAGATTTTCATGATCTAGATTATAAGAATGCTCCTTGAACGAAAGTGATTTGAACATTTTCATTAGAATGTGCACTTTTTTAATACTTTGTTGTTATTCTCATTGTTTCGTAAGAAGAATCAGGACTGAATTAGTCCACGAGCTTGTTAGGCTCGAATCTTTTGTTTGTTTGTTTGAACTTATGCACAAAGCTACACAATGGGCTATCTGTGCTCTGCTCACCACGGGTATCGAAGGGTGTCGAAACCCGATTTTTAGCGATGTAAGTCCGCAGACATACCACTATGCCACTGGGGGGGCGGATCGAATCTAGGGTCTTTTGATCTTCAACCCCTTTTGTGGATTTCTTTGAGTGCAAATAAATATGTTATTAGATGCAAATGTATTACAAGTATTGCCATTCTATTATAGTAGAAGCTAAAGAGACCTAAGATAAGCGTATTTTCAATAAAGCTCAAACACCATATATCATTATGTTTTAATTAAAACATTTTTTTATTATGAGATATTTTTGAAAAGCGGGAAATATTTTACTGACATGTAATTATAGAAAAAATATTTAAGAAGAGTTAAAAAAACTACTTCATACATTCGGAAGTCACACAATATTTGTTTCCTATTTTAATATTTAGAAGAAAACAAGATTGCATGACTCTCAGGGATATTTTTAACAGTTTAAATAATAGAAAAATTTCCATCGCAAAGTGTGTTTACATATATATATATATATATGTGTGTGTGTGTGTGTGTGTGTGTGTAGAGGGGGGCCTCCAAATTCTATGTGCCCAAAGCCCAAAAATTTCTTAAACCGGCCACGAGAGAATATAGTAAATTAATCTGTGTTTCCTGGAAGAGAGTGTAGTTAGTCCCAGTGTTTCGTCAAAGATTGTTGTAAATTAATGTCCACGTTTCGTGAAAATGGCTGTAAATTAGTTTCAGTGTTTTATGAAAAGGTATAATAAATTAGGCTGGATGTTTCGCTAAAGAGAAAGTAGTAAATTAGTCTGTATGTTTCGTGAAAGAGGAAGTAGTAAATTAGGCTGGATGTTTCGTGAAAGAGGAAGTAGTAAATTAGTCTGTATGTTTCGTGAAAGAGGAAGTAGTAAATTAGGCTGGATGTTTCGTGAAAGAGGAAGTAGTAAATTAGTCTGTATGTTTCGTGAAAGAGGAAGTAGTAAATTAGGCTGGATGTTTCGTGAAAGAGGAAGTAGTAAATTAGTCTGTATGTTTCGTGAAAGAGGAAGTAGTAAATTAGTCTATGTTTCGCGAAAGAGAAAATAGTAAATTAGGCTGGATATTTCGTGAGAGAGGTTGTAGTAAATTAGTCTTGATGTTTCGTGAGAGAGAGGGTGACTTAGTCTCATTATTTTGTAAAATGTAGTAAATTACTCTTAATATTTCGTGAGAGGTGTGTAGGTCATGAAGTTTGGAAGTTCCAAACAATATTGTTAAAGTAAAAAGTTAATGTTAGCATAATTTGTATAAAAATATACCCTCATGTGTCATATTAATGTAACTACAAGGATTTTGAAGCTAGCATAACGATATGTGCTTTGTTTTGACAGGAAATTATTAAAGCAAAATACTGAAACATTCAGAAAACCCAAGTGGTGTTTAGGTTTAATATTACGCATAGTGCCATAAGGAAGAAAAATAGAGTGGAAAGCTTGTGGTGTTGAGATAAGATCTAAGTTGAGAAATATGTGCGTGATTAGGTTCGCGAAGAGATTCAGATGTCACTTTATAACTGTAACTTGAAATGTCCATTTCTCTAATAACTATTTGCCAAGTACAGCAACAGTCCAGATATAATCTCCTATTAATTGTCCCCAACTCAATAATTAAGACTGAATTTTGTTTTACCTAGAACATGGGTGCAAAATGCTTTGACTGTAACCAGCCTTTTAAAGCATGATCAGGTTGCATACATGGCCAATAATCAAAACACCAGATTACTTGAACAGTAAACGATCAGGAGTCTCTGGTTTACTGTATTTTAAAAGCAAAAATATCCTTCAATTTTCATGGATCCGTCAATTTTCAGATATTTTATCATTAATCCATGCAAAAACTCTTAAATAAGATGCTGACATTATCACGCATGCGTTCCATAATATAATGTTTTGTTAATTAGAGGGTTTCAGATAACATCTGATCATTTTTAACCAAACATTGCATTATTAAACATATAATAGTTAAACAAATATTGTTTGAACATACATCAACCAATAACGTAGTTTAACTTTCACCCTACTCAGACAGTAAACTAAGTAAAAACAAAAGGCTTCTTTGTTAATATTAAACACAAAACACACAATTGTTATATATATATATATTCAACTTCTAATGTATTTACCCACATAAATGTGAACCCATAATTTTCACTAATTTTACAAGTGTTTGTTTTTTTAGGCACATAGAGCATTTGATTTTATTCATGGAACATTCAAAGATAAATGTAAATGTATTCAAATCAAAATGGTTTGATCTTTTCACAATATACCGTGTTTAATATGACGAAGCATTATATATTTCGACGATTTGGAGTGAATACTCTAAGGTATCTATCTACAAGCCTTTAATTGTTTCAATACAAATTTTTGAAAATGTTCGAACATTGTCTAAACTGAAACATTTCATCGGTTTTAAAACTAACCACGAAAACCTAGCTTCCGTTGACTAGGGTCGGGCATGTCCTAATAGGTATCGTGTAGGATTATGAATACAAAGGTCTGTGGTTCGTGTTCTTTTGCAGCAAAATCATACTCCGTACTTTGGACGTGCGGGTGTAATCAATCCCCACTATGCCATTAGAGTATCATAAGTTTTGACACTGGGTGCTAATGACAAGCTGCCTTCCCTCTAGTCTAGGACCAAGTGCAACCCAGTGGTTTGCCAAAAAATAAACAGCGATCCATAGTTTATGATCATGGTGCGTTATAAGATTGACGGTCTGACATTATTGGATCTGACAAGAATAGCCTAAGAGTTGGCGGTAGGTGGTGTTGACTACTTGCCTTCTCTCTGGTCAATAAGTTCAAAATTAGCGACGACTGTAGTAGATATCCCTTGTGTGGCTTTGCACAAATATCCGAAACAAAGAAATAAACACATCACAATTAATATGTAGCAATGCTATGTTGATTCAAAACTACCATATCAAAACAATATATATTCAGAGCATTATAGAAATTGTTGCTAATGTTGATTCAAAACTACCAAATCAAAACAATATATATTCAGAGCATTATAGAAATTTTCAGGGGAAAATTATTTTATAAATATGGTTTAAACTTTTGTTATTTTAACGTATGAAAAAATAATCATTCAAAATCTACATTTCAATGCTCTTCGCTTTATACTTTATAACGAAACAAATGTAACATTTGAACACCCACCACAGATTACAGTATTTCCACCAACATAACTAGTGACACGTCATGTATGAAATGCGAAAGAAATTTTATGTGTATAATCGATATAAGGATTTCAAAATATTTCTACAAAATTTTTACCATTTACCCAATACTGTAAAACATGGGCTAATCCACTGGCAGGTCCAAGGTTTTCAGAAGGGGAAGGCGTAAACTAATGCATCTGGTGACAAAAGGCTCGTTCTAAAAAGGAAAATATTATGAAAGCGACTCTAGAGACAACATTAGTTTCTTATATTTTTAGCAAGGGGCATCGGCTTCACCTGAAGTAACTAAATGGCCAGGTGAGGTTCGAGACACCGATGTTCAAGTATGTTCACTTCTAATTTATAACAGCTCACTAGAGGGAGGGCAGCCAGTCAGCAGCTTTCACCATCTATATGGATAATCTTATCCGAATAGCTGGTTTGATCTTACTTTTTTAACGCGTTCACAGCTGAAAATGGGGAAACACTTTAAGATTCATCTCGCGAGTTCGAGCCTCGGACCTTCCGACTATCATTCCAACATGTTTACTGTTACTCCATGCTTTGCTAATTCTATTGAAAAAAGCTGTATTATTTTAATGGAACAAATGATTTTAGTTATTATCAATTCCTTTTAATTTCTGAACCGTACGAAATCCTCTGTCGTTAATTGTAATGGATAGGAATGCAGAGTATGACTTTACTCTTTACAGGAAAGTATGAACACGCCCTCAAACTTCTAAGGATGGGCATGCAATAACTTTTAAGTAACAGTTGATCTATGAGTTAAATGTTGACAAATGTTAGAGTGAGATGAGTTCTTTTCTATTTAACGTATATTTCCAAAATTACAAAATACCTTAAAAATAGTTTCTTGTTCAAGAATTTGTGATTTATGAGATAGGCTTACAGGGAATTGAACTCGACTTATATTAACGGTAGGCTGACCAGTTTACTAAATCGGCTAGACTAACAATTAGAGGGATGTAAACTTGGTTCTGTGCTCGTTCTTATTAAAATCGTTTGGTTTGGTTTTGAATTTTGTGCAAAGCTACACGATGGCTATCTGGGCAAGCTGTCCCTAATTTAGCAGTGAAAGACTAGAGGAAAGGCAGCTAGTCATCACCGCCAACTCTTGGGCTACTCTTTTACCAACGAATAGTGGGATTGATTGCCCGTACACGTATTATCATATCTCATATGTATATAAACACATATTTTAACACAAGTCAAAACAGTAATGAAGAAAGAACAACAATAATATGTTAATTTGAAGTAATTTCGCTTTAATAAATACCTTTCAACTTTATATTTAGTCTCTATTTGTTCAAAATGTTCTTATAAAGAAATCTGACTGTTCATGTTAGAAACGCTAGGTGCAGGGATTGGTCCTATGGTAGGGCTGGCGAACCGGGTTTGAATCCACAAGCTACCATCAAATATTCTCGGCACTGTAAGCGTGGTTACATAATAAGACTGAAAGTCAATCCCTTAGCATGGATAGTGGGAGGTAGAAGACTGGCTGCCCTCCCTTTGATCCATAGTTTAAAATTAGAGACGGCGGCAGATAGCCTTAGCAACTTTAACACATATACAAATTATCAATAACGAAACTCTAGCAAGCTTTAAAAAGCATTTTCTCACTTGTTTGAGCTGTTTGCTGGCCGTGAGGCTTAGTGCACAGAAAAGTTTCGGTTGTTTTTTATTTGAAAAAAACAATAAAATAAAATAAATATTGATGCATGTTCTTTAAGACCTATATTCACTTAAACCGAATACTAGTAAGTAATAGAAGCTTTTAATATATAAATAAAAAGATTCTTTAAATTGATGGTATACCATAGCATAATCATAAATATATGTACATAAAATGTTTCAATAAATCATAATTATCAGAAATTACATAATTTTCTTAACTCTCAGAAACGTTGAATGGAAATAGTCACCTATAGCCCAGAGAAAATTATATTTTAACACTAGAATTTTCAATGTGATAACATGAACCCGAATGACTTTTCAAAAGAAATCTTTCCTTGAGAATCCATGACTTTGTTGATTACAATGACCCTAATAATCTATGAGTCATACGAAAAGTAAAAACAAAAATACTACCGATATTGCAATTAACCCCACTAATTGCAGCTAGGATCCCCGATGTATTTTACATATAAAATGAGTTATTGCCTCAATTTTATAGCCAGTTCGTTTCACTGGATGCTGTAACAGGTTAAATCATAAAAGTACTGAGTAAGATGTAATATGCGGACCCCACTGGTAGTGAACGTTATAAAAACAAGTCATTGATTTATTTCATGTCTACTTTTATTTTTACAAGGTATATCATTACTGAAAGCAAACTTTTCTACTCATAAATAATAAGCTCATGTGAGAGGAAAATGTTTATTTTTTTATTATTTCACGCACGTGCTTCGATCATTCAGTACCAGTATTTGGAGTTCTATTTTTATCTAATAAAGTCTGTGTTGCTTCTTAGCTAAATGGCTGTGTGTCTTCCCTTAATAGTTTACATTATCATTTTTACTTTTTCTTCGAACATCGTTTGGCGTTCTAAACGAACACATAATGTAACGGGGCAAAAAGGAAACTTGTAGCAGGTTACTTAACTTGTATACTGTTTATGATTGATGTGTAATTCGTTTATTTCGTGAGAGGGCTGATTTTGTTTTCTGCACACAGGCCAGTGTCTTAGATTTATTACCATAGTGTTTTAAAATTTCTTAATGTTGTGTATATTTTATCTACCCTTCATTAAAAATAGCTAACGCTTTTAATTCTTAAGAACTCTGCGGCTTTATAAATAGATTGTCCTAAACCATTATTCCATAAACAATGGAATGTCATATTGAATAGTTACATGTGGATAATTTCTGGAAAAAAAATAGATTAATTAAATTAATGTCTTATACATAATATGGTTTATATAAGCTTAAGGGTTTTTTTATCCAGTCATGAGTTGAAATAATGCATCTTACTCTCGTAAACATATATATACATATATAAATCTCAAATAAGTTTTCTGTAAAAACACTGTTTTAGTTGACTGTTGCCAGTAATATGTTTCATTCGAATAATCAAGATTTGGTAGGAGATAGTTGTAAATCCATTTTCATAAAAAACATTAATTTTAGTTGGTGTTTAATAAATGCAGTTATTTTACGATAATTTCTATTCGTCATAATTTCATTTGACATATTATAATTTACGTTGGGGTATTCACATTCATTACTATTTATTTACGGTTTTAAAGTCGAAGAAGTTGCTTCTTTTAACTCTTTTTTTAGTACCTGCTTATTAAACCAACACTTTCTGCGTTGCATAGCACTTGGGAAAAAGAAAGCTATCTTTATACAGTAGAAAACGTTTGAAGGATGTACTTTTATGATGATTATTAATACAAACATACCCAGCTTGTATATGTGTTTTTATGTTGTATATTAGTAATCTTTATCGAAAAAATCAATATATACGTCACTTTAGTGTTCAGTTTGTAGTTCCAAATTCATTTTGTGTGAGATTTACTTTTGTTACAGTTATTTTCTTTGTTTTCTTCAGATGAGAGTATACACTTATATTCAGCTTGTTCTCGACAGTAAGAAGACTTCTGAATAACCCGCAGAAGGAATTTCTTAAACATTTATGTTTCATACGAGACTTTTTCAAACATATCCTGTTCATAGCTTTCGTTTTTACACTCCACTTTGAACGTGTTGAGTGTTCTATTGATAAATATGACGCATTATATTGCAGTAAATATCACTAAGATAATAATCGAATGATATTAAACCAAGTTGATCTTATGGAACATTAAGGTAATAGATATACTGGAAGAACTTAGTTTCTACTTTTTTTCAACTGTGTGGTAATATCATGGAGAAACGTTGTTATTTTTATGCGGACTTTTCTTAAATGTTTGTGAACAATGAATGCATTGTCATAAAATGTGTAAAACAAAACAGTTACTATTCAGGTCGGCAACATCGAAATATTACTCTTTAAATAAATGTTTTTCATTATAAGGCCTATGTTAAAAGCTGGTTGCTTATTTTGCTGTATTGAAACTAGCGATTAATTTTATATGACCAATAATAAGCAAGGGTGATAATATGGTGCCATGCAGATACTAAATATCTCACTTTCTATTACTGTATATTTCATATGAAAAAATATTATTTATGATTTGGAATATTCTAAATCCGGTCCAGGTCGTATGCGCAATTCGGACCTAGATGTTACTTTTGGAGCAAGGTCTGACCACGGAAACTATGTACTGTTTCGTGGAATGGTTATATTGTGTCCCTTTTTGTTTTATTATCTAATTTTTGAAGTGTATATTGATGTATAAAATATATTTCAATACCAGAAATAAACGACCCTTTCTTTCTTTAATAGAACACACATAATTGAATGTTATTTGGTGTTATAAGATCGTTTATTTGTAGTATTAAAATCCCTCTTTATTTTGTTTATGTATAACAGCTCTGCGACTCTTACATGAAGCAAAAATATTTCTATATTCCTGTGATACAATTATCTGATTGATCAACTGGGTGTGAACTCAGTTAATGTGTTTACAAACACATTCGTTTCTGACCTGGAGAGAACCAGAACTCGCTGTGAAGTACTGTCATTGTTCTATTGTGTTTACCAGTGCCTGCTGAGTGTGTGTTGTTTAACTCCATTTTTATTAAAGTTTATTTTCTGTCTAGATTTCGCTAAATACAGTAAGCTTTTATTTGCTCTATCCATTTAAGTACCTTTAACATTTTCACTAGTTGTACTTGCTAAACTCAATATCCTGTTAATTGTTTCCCTTTAGACGATCAATCTTTCTTCAAAGAACAATAAATAAAGATTTTTATTTTATATCCCTTTAGCAGCATATTTTGTCTCTTTTATTCCACCTATACAGCAAACCATTAGTATGTTCTCGAATCTCTGTACTTGCGAAGACCAGGTACTTCAGTGCTCGCTGTTTAGTTTTGAATAACCACAAAGACAATTCAAGGACTTGTTAAATGACTGGACAATATATAATGATATCAACAGAGTTAGTTTATGGTGCTATAAAACTTATTTCTATGTAATCAAACTAAAATTCATTACAAAATGCTTTCAAAGTCAGCTTAAAGGTACTCACAATGTGCTGAAGTGCTAACAATACGCTAAACCTCGTATCGGAAGTACTCTTAGTTTTGTAACAAGAAACAGCTTGACTACAGAGGTTAAATACATTATATTAAAATAATTTTGAAACCTCATATCGTTACACTGAATGTGACCACATCTAGACATACTCTATCTCTCTAGCGACCGTGAATTGTAACAGTAGTCCTGATCTTAGCTTCTTTTGCAAAAGGCTCCGTTGTAAGACTCTCATGTTCAAAGCAAACCATTGCTTTCCGTAATTCATCTAGTCTACGAAGACGACAATTTCACAACACACGTTCAACAATAGATAAATTACACATAAATCCAAAAGAACTACATCCGGCGACTGGAACGGTAGGTCTTTGAATGGGATATTATGAATACCTCTTTCATTCTCCAGCTGCTCAAGGTATGCGACTATTGAAAGGATGTGTCAGTGGAAGCAACTTGTGTAACTTTTTCAGGCAGGGATGCATTACACTGCGCACTGTTTCCTGGGGCAGATAGACGACCTTTACCACTGACCTGTGTGTGTTCATAGGTTCTCCCATGTTACAAGAATCCGCATTTTTCTTACCACAGCTGGGATACGACCTGTTTCAGGTATCTTTCTTGATGGTCATGGCGCCCCAACCTGATCTATATTCATTTGATTTCCAATGTCTTAAGTACAAGGGACATACCATCTTGAAAATTATAAATCCTCACCCTGAGCACATCTATTTGATCTGAGTATTCGAATATTTTGCATCAAAAATAGCTGCTACATAACCTTCCCAAAATGAATTAATTTTTGGTAGCATCACACTACTTACGCAACGCCAAACAATGTCAAAACGTAGTTGTGGTAAGTGTCGTTCAACCATTACTTCACGTCGGCTGTGGTTGTCAGATGACTTGCTGATTTACATATTCATAATTATTTTAATATAACGTACTCAAACCTTTGTACTTATGTACCAAATTGTATAGTAGTAGTACTCTTAATTTTATAATAATAAAGACTATTATTATAATGTATAAGACTAATAATATGACAAATATCATGATACATCAGCGAATGTTTTTCAATATCTTCGTTAAACTACATATATAACTTAATACAATAATAAAACCGCAAATATCCACTTAACATCGTTGTGGAATTTCCAGGAATGTCGCAAACGCAAGTTCAAAGTTGCCAATATTAGAGCAATTTCGTTTTTTATGTTTGGACCCCATACGTAGTTTCTTGATTAAAAGCTGACTGCTGAAACCTTGACAACACATGTTACAGAGTGAGGTAAACGTGACTATATTCTATACAATGACATAAATTTTAGTGACGATTCCATAAGATCTGAAAGTACCTTTGTTAGTTTTGTTTCTAGCCTGTTGACTGGTCAATATTAGAATTAAAGCTATTTTGGAAAAGGGAGTTCAAATTCACAAACCTTTTATTACTATTATCAAAGAAGAAAACGTCATCCAAAAGATAAATTACGGTCTGTATAAGAAGAATAAAATACTTTAAAATGTTAAGTTCAATGCTGATTCTACAGATTAAAACAAAAAAAATATCCCAATTTAGGAACTGGTGTAATTCAGCCCTAAGGGTTAGCGTGACAGACTGATGATCGGTGGGTCTAGGGTTCAAGATATGATACTGATATGCTCCACGTGTATCCATTATTCGATTAAAAACCTGACAAAGCCCTTGAGGTGGCGTGTGCTGTTATCTGTCTCCTCTGTGATCAATAATTCAAAATTAAGAATGGACATAACTGAACACCAGGGGTTTCAGACCTGGTTGTTTAGCCCACGTGCTCATAAAGAGCTGTCCAGATTGAGAATTCTAATTCATGGAGTAAGTCACATTACATTTCAGACCTGAGATGACGCAAGTAATCGTAATTATAACATGAAAAGAATGTCTTCGGTTACTTTTTCTCGAGTTCCGCAGAAATTTCTCATATGTAATTATAATTTCAAGAACTTAAAATATAATTGTAACGTGATTAAGCATTCCTACGCCAGAATCCATAACTATAAAGACCACACATCAAGAGCTAGTGTATATTCGTAATATGAAAACATGCCCTTCTATAATTTAGATTTTATATGTTGGAAGTTGTGTATGTTGCTAGGCTTGACTTATTTTTAGAAATACACTGAAATGTACTTCAAGCCATCACCCTACGTATGCCAATACTCAATAGTTCTGTCCAATGTTAAACTGTTTTTATATTTGATGAACCAAGATATGGACTCTCTGTGGTCGCTGGCATGGCATAATTATAGAATTACAAAACAGTCCTAAACTGTTTCTTAGATTCAAGACACAGGGTGAAACTGAACAGTGCGAGTTTAGAAACTTCTAAGTTGTAGGTCAGATTGCTGTTATCGTATAAATTTATGATATGGGAAAAAAAAGAGCATTTTAATGCTTGCTTTGTCTTTGGTCAAATATATTTTGTTTAAAATAGAGTTTTGTTTTATTCATTAGTGCCAGCCGATCAGCAGAGATCTATAGGTGATTTTGTAAATAACTACAGATTTAGTAATTAAGCTAGTAGTTTCAGTGTCAAGTTATAATGGAACGGGGTACTAACTACATACAAGAACAAATACCTTTTTGAGTGTAAAGTAAGGTAGTTAGGCCGCAACTGTTACCATTTAAATATTTTCTTTTACAGCGACTTTGGCCTTTTATTTTGAGGGTACTGATCATAAAACCATAGAATAAGAAGAGGGAATCCTCAATAGCCGCGGAACTTGAAATTATTTTAAGCAGGATTAGAGAAAATTAATATATCAGACCTTTTTCTTTTTCCTTTTTGATTAGCTATATTTTGCGCGCCAGCAATACCAAGCGTGGGGCATGCGTATACCCGATTCGATTATATTACTCATCAGAATCTCTACCAGCCTACCCTCAAATTGAAATTATTTTGGGTAAGATTAGAGTAAATTAATCTATGAGACCTTGGGCGTGATCAAATACATCAATCGAAAGGGTTCAAAACTTTAAAACTCTAATTAGATCTTAAATCGGTTAAGAGATGATGGCGCTATGAGCTAAACGTTTGTACTTGAAAAAAAACTCAGAACCATTCTATGAGCCGCTATGCCGCGGCTAAAAATATGTCTCCTGCATCTTCAAACTCGAAGGAGGGTCGTTAGAAACTGTTGAATCAACTTCACGCCAGTTTTCAACGTAAAACTGCAAATGGTGAAATCACCTCTTCCTCAACAACTTTTAATTATTTTAAAAAATTTGGTATATCATGAAATCAAAAAGGAGGTTTAGATAAAATTGTAAAGTAGGAGACTAGAGTATGTTCAGACTTATAATTTTTCATTTTCACAACATTTATTGTTACATTATATCGACGTTGTTTGTATTTTTGTACCCATCCAAATAGAAATGGTCGGTCGGAAATATCTCTTTTAGAACTTAATTTTCTTTCTCAAACTTCACCTATCAGATGTGAACATTTTCGTTTTAAAATGTGCTCAGTCGCAGCATTGTTCCTGGAAAAACACAATAAACACTTTATTTCGTAAAATTGATCGTGTTATCTCATTTCAAGTGATCCTCTCACGAAAATAAAAAAATAGTTATTCTTCGTCAGCAAAGATATCGTGGACATTTCACCAAACTTGTCAATGCTGCAGGCAGAAGTGAACAATTTCGTTATATCTCTAAGATAAGGCATGTATGTCACTTCTAACAGCTTTTGCAGATTTTCTTTGTATAATTTCATCATCTAAGTTATGAATGTATAACGAATTTAATACGTCATCTTTTTTAACACATAAGTGCCCTTTCTTTGCCTTTCTATATAAGCTGGAACACTCCCTTTGTGGTCCTGCAGTAACTCTGAAGTCTTATAACGATAGCTGTAGTGGGCACAACAGAGATAGCCCATTGTTTAGTTTGTGCTTAACAACAAACAGATATGAGAAATGACTAACATATTCGCCCCCTAGTGACACAGCGGTATGTCTGCGGACTTACAATGATAGAAACCGGGTTTTAATAGCCCATTGTGTAGCTTTGTGCTTAACTTCAAAACAAACAAACAAACTTACATATTCAGTTACGCTTCATTCACTCAGTTACAAAACAGTTTGTAATGTTAAATGAGTTTTTAGTGAATACGAAAAAAATCGTTTTAAACAATCGTAAGGCGAAAAGGTCAAAGAAATTGTTATAAAAAGCAAATAATTTTTCTTTTCTCACATATCTTACATTACTATACTAAGCTAGGAGTGACCTAGTGATTAGAGCCTTGATGTGCGGATCAAATGGTCCAGGGTTCGAGACTGATGCAGCTGAAGACGCTCCACATTTTCAACTGTTGACACGTTATAAAAGTAAAGATCAATCAATTATTCATATCAAAGATCCAGATAAAGATCTTGTGGCGTCGAGTGCTACTGGCTGTCTGACTGCCTTCCCGCTGGTCAGTAATTCAAAATTAGGGACTGTGATACCTGAATCCTAAGGGATTTCTAACCCGGCTGCTTAGCCCACGTGGGTATAAAGAACCGTCTAGTTCCTCTAGTGTATATTATCCACATTCCAACACTATCGATGTGGAAGTTGATATCTACAAATATGTATAGAGTCGATAGTATTGGCATGTGGAAGTTGATATCTACAAATATGTATAGAGTCGATAGTATTGGAATGTGGAGGTTGATATCTACAAATATGTATAGAGTGCCAATACTATCGACTCTATACATATTTGTAGATATCAACCTCCACATTCCAATACTATCAACTCTATACATATTTGTAGATATCAACCTCCACATTCCAATACTATCGACTCTATACATATTTGTAGATATCAACCTCCACATTCCAATACTATCAACTCTATACATATTTGTAGATATCAACCTCCACATTCCAATACTATCGACTCAGAACATATTTGTAGATATCAACCTCCACATTCCAATACTATCGACTCAAAACATATTTGTAGATATCAACCTCCACATTACAATACTATCGACTCAAAACATATTTGTAGATATCAACCTCCACATTACAATACTATCGACTCTATACATATTTGTAGATATCAATTTCTAAGCGTCAGCATTTCACGACATTTGATAAAGTCTGCAAATATTACTTACATGATGTAGAAAGAAGATTTTTACTGCATATATTTTCTTAGATACCTATAACTTTGGCTTTAAGTTATTCAATCTTGGCATTCACGTTGACATGTTATTTTGTTTACTTTTTACATTATACGTCGATTAATAGTAGCCTGACTACCTGATACGCTGTCTAACTATAACTTCTTTTGTCACACAAGTAAAATAATACGCTTTTGTCTTGAAATCTTTGTTTAATTTGGTATTCTATTATTTCAGCTTCCCTTGATATCGTGGTCCATAATGATTTCCCTTACAAACATTTTTTTTTATACTTGCACACTACTAACATGGCCATGAAATTAATAAAATGCTCTTTTCATCCCCAAACACCAAGCATGTTACAATAGAGAGAAATACTTAATGTATCCCAAGGTATCTGCTCCTCCTCGTTATGACTATCCCAAGGTATCTGCTTCTCCTCGTTATGACTATCCCAAGGTATCTGCTCCTCCTCGTTATGACTATCCCAAGGTATCTGCTCCTCCTCGTTATGACTATCCCAAGGTATCTGCTCCTTCTCGTTATGACCGAGAGCTTTTCGCCCTTTTTATTAATTTCACACAATTTTTCATTTTCATTATTCAATCCTCTTTTTTTTTGTATTTTATATTTTATTTCGAACATATACTAATCAAAAAATATAAAGCTACTTTCTCTCCATTCCATGATCGAAGGCAATGTTTAAAGCCTCTTCATCGATGTTGTATTCTTGGTATTTCATTTATTTGTTATTTGAAACTTAGTTGTGTAAAACTTCTATTTTTTCTTCATATACTACTCGGTGGCTCATAACGCTACAAATCGTTTTCGATACCCGCGGTTGGTCGGGCACAGACAGCCAATTGTTTAATTTTGTGCTTAACAAACAAGCTATTCTTCAAACGTTTGCAGCATCTGGTATAATTGTTATTTATGTAACGCTACCTTTAACTGACTCCTTAAATAGAGTAACTGACGTTTCTCAGGTTTCCACATAGTATTAAAATCAAATCGGAGAACAGCAGGATGTATGGAATGCTTGACTTCAATTATATATACTCTTGATTTCAATTAGATATACTATTGATTTCAATTATATATACTCTTAACTTCAATTATATATACTCTTGATTTAAATTATGTATGCTCTTGATTTCAATTATATATATACTCTTGATTTCAATTATATATACTCTTGATTTCAATTATGTATGCTCTTGATTTCAATTATATATACTCTTGATTTCAATTATGTATACTATTGATTTCAATTATGTATACTCTTGACTTCAATTATATATATATACTCTTGATTTCAATTATGTGTACTATTGATTTCAATTATATATATATATTATTGACTTAATTATATAGACTCTATACTCGTCTAATTTTCAAACAACAATTTTTTAACAACACTTATATGGCTTGGACTTTTTTCCTATTTCCAGCAATACGTCGCTGATTGAGAGTTAATGCGTTCTTTTCCCTTAATATTTAAACAAAATTACTGACATGTGTCATGTTGATGTGAGAATCTGTTTGTTTTTTTTAAGATTTCACAATTAAAAAACAAAAGACAAAATATTGTTTAAAATGCAATATTTTGGATTTCAGATATTAAAATATAAAGTATTTTTCGATATAGACCCAAAACTACATAGAATACAGTGTTAAAATCTTATTTTATGTTGAACGATTCAAATTTTCAACATGACGAAGAACTTTCTTTGTACTTTCAAATATCGATATAGTGAATACTTTTCGCATGAAATGTAACGTATTATTGTATTTTGTATTTGATAACAGTTTGGCATAGTGTTTAAGGGATTCTTGGATAATACTTGGACTTAAACCTTACTATACACCCGTTCACATGCTTGTCTTCGTGTTCAAAAGTGATATAAAAATTATTCATCTAAACATAAGTCTGTGTATAACAAGAAGTATAAAAGCAAAAACGCCAAAAGTTTGCACAGTGGGAACTATCGGCGTTGAATTATTGTATAAATAATTACAGCTCTAGATAGATGCCTACCGTTACGAGTAGAACAGACATCGTGATTTTAAACTTTCTCATGTGACTGGCCTGCCATCTGATGGCGAAAAATAAATATGCAATATTTTGGCGTCATTGTGCTCATAAAAACATTTAGAACACACTATATTACAAACGGATGGAAATTTAATAATGAAAATATTACTTCATTTACAGTATGCAACTTTTCTCTTTATGACAGAGCAACACTAATAGGAGTTTTCTGATTGGTCGGTAATAAAAACGTGTACTATTTTTTAGCTTTGTTACACTTGTACGCTAAACACACATACAAGTCAGAATTTTCAAGTGAAAATATTTGACACTTTAAAAACTTAAATCGACCAGCTAAGCAGGTTCTTCCCCAGCATAAAGGTGAACATAACCAAAATTATTAAAATCGAATTTTAAAATTTTACCTTTTAAAATAATAATACACTTCATCGTGTTTTATAATTGGGATCAAATGTTTGATTCAATATGTTATTTCAATCACACTGCTAATTCTAATTTATTGTTGTATTTTTATGTCTTAAGGGGGAGGGACATTTAGGTCAAAGTTGAAAATGCCAGGCTAATAATGTTATATCTAGTTTTCAGCCTCAAGAAAAACTTGATTGAGCAAAAGATACAAAGAAAAATCTTCGATTTTGTATTTCCTTTCCTTGAATTGTTTATGAACGAATTTTCCTGTTTATTTGGTTATTGAAATATATTGTGGTACAAGAATCTTTTCTCTCTTTTTCTCTCTTTTTGGTAGTCAAGGTCTAAGAAACATCATATTTTCATTGTCTTAGAATTAATTTGCGCGGAAAATTGCACAAAATCTATCTGTGCATATCCGTCCCTAGTTTTGTACTGATTGATTAGCGAGAAAGCTGCAAATCAACAGCATCACCGCTAATTCTTGGATGATTCTCTTCTTAACGATCAGTGGAATTTGACAGTCACTCTTACAACGCGCACACTGCTCTAAAGTGCGTAGCATGTTTTCGCGGGAAGTATACGCGAATCATCAACTCTTGCACTCCAGTGACACAGCGGTATGTCTGCAGACTTGGAACGCAAGAAATCGGGTTTCGATATCTGTGGAGGGCAGAACACAGTTAGCCCATTGTGTAGCTTTGTGCTTAATTACAAATAACAACAACGCGTACATTCACAGCTAAGATACGATAGACATGCCCGACGTAGTGGTTATTGAGATATTTATTTATTAAAATATCCATCGTTATGAGTCCGAAAAAATATATGTAACGGCTTGTTATTTTTTGAAAAGATATACATACATCACTCATCAATTTGACATATTTCTGACTCAAGTTACTAATCCATCGAGATATAAGTTTAATTCAACTTCCATGTTATCCGATTTATTATTTATATGTGTGTGTGTGTGTACAATTGAAGATGTGCAAAAAATAGCTCAAAGATAAACATGAAAAAATTAACAGAATGATATTTTCAAGTAATAGACTATTTGTTTAACTTTGAAGGTATTTTTACCCTTATGTAAGCATAACAACGGAGCCGTTCGAAAAATTAATAATTACCAGGACTCGAACCATCAACCATTGGTTTTATAGCCTATACATGCTAACTCCTAGCTCACTCCTGGTTTAGACGTACTTTTGAACGATAGAATTGTTTGTATAACATCACAAACAGACTTTCTATTTGCATTTGAAATAGCCTGCATGTTTATTTTATTAAAACATGTATAAACGTACACCTTAGATTAGGTATAAAACATTCTCCTATCGTAGGAAGCCTTATATTGACTCATGACTTAACAAGATTTAGGAATATTCTTCCCAGAGTATGTCTAGTTTTTGTCGTGAACATCCCCGCCACTTTAAATGTACTGCCATTCCTAATAGGAAAAATGATAGCGGCGTGTCGTGGTTATTGCTCCCTGATGGTGGCTGTCGTTAGACGGAGGCTCTTGATGTTTGGAAGAACGTAATCACTAACTTATCAACTGAAGAGTCGAACTCTTCCTATCACTGTAACTGCAGGCCCAGTACCAATAACTGGTGTTGTCTGTAAAAAAGGATCTTAACCAATCCCATTATTACAACTGAAACAGAAAATTTCCAAACAATCCCCAAACTATCAAAATCCTTTTTATATTTAAAGTGAACTAAAATATATATATCTAGTCATAGTTGTTCCACGAGCAACCAATTTGTGCTCTCTCTCTCCTAATTTTTGATTATTTGTATAAGTAATTCAAAAAAATTAAAACTCCATTTACTTAACAGGATTAATAATTTTCACATTCAATGTTAGCTTTTTTACAAATATATTTTATAAACATATTCGGATTATATTCTAAAAAAAATACTTTTATAGAATATTGTTTTACCAAAAAAAATCGATGTTTAATATATTCCTCATACAAAGAATGAATTCGCACTCTTATTTACACACACACAAAAAAGTGATTTCGTACCCAAAATAGAATTATGAAATATTAAAAAGTCGTATTTTTAAAAAATCATGTTTCATACAAATATGCTTAATTTTAAATATATGCACTAAGAAGAGTTAACGCTTTCTAAAGATTATATTCATAAAATTTTGTAGCAATAAAAATATGTGCTTTAAGTGATTCTGCGTGACTTTCCGTTCTGTTTAAAAATTTAAACTTTTATACACATTGCAGGAGTGTACATCTTTAAGGGTGTAAATTCATATCATGTCAACTACAAATGGTGTGGTTGTTAAAATCAGGATCCAATCACGCCCTTTTTCTTTTTAGAGTGTACAACATAAATAATCTCTATTCAGTGTCAATTTTATAAATCGTTTCGTTCATTTTTTAATATGGGTCTATGATTTTCATAGTAAAACAACTTATATTTAACATCTTCATACATGTATGTTCGTGTAACTACTTCTATATAAATATGATATTACTGTCTGTTGTATATCCATGTAACTACTTCTATATAAATATAATATTACTGTCTGTTGTATATCCACGTAACTACTTCTATATAAATATGATAGTACTGTCTGTTGTCTGTCCATGTATCTACTTCTATGTAGATATAATATTACTGTCTGTTGTATATCCATATAACTACTTCTATATAAATATGATAGTACTGTCTGTTGTCTGTCCATGTATCTACTTCTATGTAGATATAATATTACTGTCTGTTGTATATCCATATAACTACTTCTATATAAATATGATAGTACTGTCTGTTGTCTGTCCATGTATCTACTTCTATGTAGATATAATATTACTGTCTGTTGTATATCAATGTAACTACTTCTATATAAATATAATATTACTGTCTGTTGTATATCCATGTAACTACTTCTATATAAATATGATAGTACTGTCTGTTGTCTGTCCATGTATCTACTTCTATGTAGATATAATAGTACTGTCTGTTGTATATCCATGTAACTACTTCTATATAAATATAATATTACTATCTGTTGTATATCCATGTGACTACTTCTATATAAATATAATAGTACTGTCTGTTGTATATCAATGTAACTACTTCTATATAAATATAATAGTATTCAGTGTCAATTTCATAAATCGTTTCGTTCATTTTTTAATATGGGTCTATGATTTTCTTCGTAAAACAACTTATATTTAACATCCTCATACATTTTAAAAGTATCAACGTTGCATAATTCAATGGTAGAATTAAGGAAGTGTTTCGTTTTGTTTTTTTAGCCATTAATTAAGATTTTTTTCAACGCTGCAGAATAAGAACGTTTATTAAAGCTGGAACTTCTGTGTCATTACTTTTAATGAATATAAGATGAACTTTTTATATGAGAACATGGCGTGATCCACTCTGCTCTTCTTTATATTTCCAGTCTATTTGAGTTAGTCCCTCAAACTGCAATGACTTTTTCAATTATGCTAGCGTTACTTATACCCCATGGATACGGACGCTCGCTAGTACAGATCTCATTGACATACCACTGAGATTATTTGGGAGCTACGAGTTGAAAACAACTAAACTTGGCTTAAACACGAGCCCTGCAATCTTTAAAGGAAACAAGATGTCGTTTAGAAAATAGGATTAGCCCTCTAGAGGACTGCTGTGCACACACCCATGAATAGGACACCGAATCATTTATTTTTTAGTTAAATATATACGGCTTACCCTATTATAAAACGTTCGGTTTTTTTAACTCTCTGTAGCCTGTCACCCTTTTTTATTATTTATTCAGCTTGACTTCAAGTATTTGATATGTATCATCCCTCCTTACCTTAGGGGAAATAGACGTGCATAAAGAAATGTGAACATTTTTCAATTATTGGGATCAAACTTGCATCTCTTCTTATTCTTAATCCTTAAATGTGTTCTGAATCTTTGTCCACAGATTGAAGCTTGTAGGCTTCTCTTTTTTTATAAAATATTAATAAATGTAATTATTCGTATGGTGGATCAAATGAAACATAAATGTTCATTTCTTGGATCGTCTTGTGGGTTATTTTTGTTCATCTGTCTTGCAGTAATACTACTTGTTCTACCATGCTTCAGTTGTAATTTAAATCTGGCGACTTCTAATTAAAAACTATGGTAAAATGCAAAGCTCCATACTAGTAAGTAACGTATGATTTCACGTGTAGAAAAAATCGTATAACGTATGGTTTAAATCTTACTACAGAATTCAAACTCATTCATCTCACATGCGTGATCAGCCCGTGATGATTTGTTTATCATCTCTAGCAGGGAACAAACATGTTGCAATCACCACAAAGTCTGGCTTCAAGAACCGATTTGTTTCTTTCTTATTATTTTCTGACTATTCTTTATAGCAACAAACCTGCCCACATCGATACACGTGCTGTTTGTCACATGCCGTATGACATCATAAGGATGAAGTTAATCTGATTTCATACGAACCCAACATGAGACTTAATTTTAGTTTGATAATAGGTCAGTTACGTCCTACTAATTTTAAGTGACTAATCATGTCATTGTATTTAGATTACATTGTATTTCTTTATATATTCTTTTCATTATTCTGCTACCCTAGAAACGGAGTAATCAGCTAAATGATTATAAACTTAATATCATACTATCTGTCTAAAATTAATGAGTTTGTTCAAACTTTGAACGATTCTCTACAGATAATTTGGAAAGGAATAAGAATAGACTTTATATTATAAAACCAATATGAATTAGATTTTGTATATATCTGTCTATAAATTTGATATAAGAATCGAGTTAATACCACTTTTCCTATCGATTGAAGCGTATTACGTTATTACAGCTTGTAAATGTAAAATAGTTGAAACATTTTTATAAATTCCTTTTATCATTCTTACGTACATGAAGTATTTTTACTGTTATTTAGTTTTATGAAAGAGTCCTGAAAGAAGAAGATCAAATAAAACGTTTCAATCACTACACTGCTGGGAAATGAAAACAGCATTCTATGTCTTTTGGTTAAAATACGGTTTTTACATTTTCTAGCTGCTTCGCGCATCACGAAAATGAACTAAATACATAAAATCATTTTTATTCATTGACTACAAAGTTTATATTCATTAAATAACAAAAGATAGTAATAATAATATCTGAACAACGGCTAGTTAATTATACGTATGGTGGAGCCTAACAACCCCTCCCAAATAAACACCAAGGATACTACTGATGTTGTATTTTATGCGAATGTTTTAACGTGGGGATATATATGTGATCAAATGTGAACACGTTAAACATTTGTAAAGCTAGACTGATCATAGAAATACAGACTAATCGTCAAATTACTAACGTGATTTTATACCATTCACCACCAGGAGGATCCGCGTATTGCATCATATTGAGTAATTTTATATTTCCTGTCAAACACTATTCAATACAAAAACTGACAGAGAACAAATGAGTGAAATCGCTTATTTTATGTAAAATACGTAAATTAGAACAGGTTACGTTAAACGATGATGTACATTTGTTGGAAGTTATATGTTTATAAACAGTTTTCCAAGTTGGAAAGAATATAATGTGCAAACATGGTAAACATTTTATTACGGTTTCACTGCCTTGAAAAAGATCTTTAAATATTTTTTTTTTATTAAGCATTGTTTGTTTGTCTGTTTTATAGAGAAATGCCACGATAGGCTATCTGTTGTGCCCACCGCGGAGACTCACACCTCGGATTTTAGCGTTGTAAGTCTGTAAAATTTTCGTTGTCACACCGGAGAACATTTTAAGCATTTTTTTTATTAGTTTCACAAATAAATGTCGTCTTCCCTGTCTTCCTTTCGAATCTGGAGAAAATTATTTTATGGTCTTCACATTGTCAAGGGTCCATTGTCATGCCATATTGGTTATATTATCTTGAAGGCGTTCCAAAGCGTACGTAGATTGACTGGCTATAGACAGATGGTTAGCGTATCGGACTGGGAACTCAAGGATCAAGCCCGTGATATACCGTTGACTACGTTCTGTACTTTCAGATGAGGTCACATTTCTAACATGATAACCAGTCCCGCTATTAGGTTTAGAGTAGAATTTTAGGCTGTCTGTCTTCCACTGGATCAATAGTTTAAAATCAGAAACGGCTATTACTGAATGTTGGTCTCTGACCTGATCGTTTATTTTATGTTTTGCATAAAATGCAGTTCAGATTGAAAATGTTCAATGTGGTACAGCTGAACATTGGGGTATACTTAGGTACATTCTTAGAGAGCCCCCAACTGGCACAGTTGTAAGTCTGAAGGCTTATAACGCTGAAAACCGGATTTCGATACCCGTGGTGAGCACAGCATAGATAGACCATTGTGTAGCTTTGTGCCTAACTATAAACAAACAACGAACGTTCTTAGAATTAAATTTTGTATAGAAATAAACTAAAGAAGGTAAGAAAATGTACCATAGAGTTGAATCTAAATTCTCTGATTCTGACTGAATTTGAAGAAAGAGACCACAATATAAAAACGAAGTAACGCTTTCTAGCAAAACAATCAAAAGCAAACAAGTGTACTTACATATGTAATAGTGCTTTACTAGAGATCTAGATCTAAACTATGTCGCAGATTAAGATTCAGTTGTGGATAACTTTATATCAGGTTAAGAGCATTCCATAGTTTCATCCTTCTCGGTTTGTATGCGCTATCCACTTGTCAACTGAGCAAACAGTCACTTAATTAAACTTATCATTGATTAATCAAATGATCTGAAAGGCAATAACTGACCATTTGTGATAATCATCACTGCCCAGGATTGACTCCGAGACTTCTCACATGCCAGGTGAGTGCTTTATCAACCAAGCTAAAAGTAGTAAGATAACAATTTTCAACTCAACCTACCATACATTCAGGCTACTTTCACAAATAAAAGTTTCGTAGTGTTGGCTTTGCATTTGTGCAGTTCGTGGTAATTCCTCTTTATACGGAATGTAGTCACAGATATTGCGTGTTTAAACTCAGGATTTATTTCAAACTTGATGTATTTACATTACCTATTTAAAATATTGATTTTTTTGCAGTGGTGTCCAGTTACTTAATCAAATTTACTCGGGATAGCTCAAGGAAAATCTCCGAAAATCAGGCACATACAGTGCTTTATCCTAATTAGGATGGCTTCTTTTGGTTCAACAATAAGGTTTGTATGAAAGCAAAAACATCATCTTAGCGTCATGATTGCATAAAAGGTTAAGACGAGCATCACTTAAACAGCATATCTATTAAAACATAATTGTTTTTAGCCTGCTGCCTTTCCTTGGTCCGACACTAAATTCACATGGATAACGAACGCTTAAAGTATTCTGATGAGGTAATTTATAAGGTCTCACATTCATAGAACACTCCGTTTATTTACTATTTAAAATATAATGATCATGGCTGTGTCCTCTGTAAATAAGGAAACGCAATCAAATAATTTTTTGTTTACAAAACAATGGTGCAAGAATCTCTCTGACTTTAAAAGGAGCACGGTAGTTGGTGTCCATCAAACAGAAACATTATTATCAAATAAACTGATTCTTAGGCCAATTATTCAAATGCATCTTCATCAATAATTATGAACAGAGACAATTTAAATGGTGTACAGCTAGTACTTTAAAAACGTGTACACACCAAGAGCTGGTGACGAACTGAAGAAAACACTATTAGACAGGTTTGAAAGTGTTAATACCTTATCCTAACCGACTGATTCCTTCAACCATGATGTGGATTCGACTTACTTCTACCATACCATGTCAAACGAGAACAGAAAGTATGCCTTGAGTGATGCTTAAAGAGCAAATGTGGATGATGAAAGACCAGAGCATGTGATATGGTCTGATGTGTTACGTTTCACTCTTCTTTGTATTAACTGCAGAAGAAATGTGGAGAAAACCATTTGAAGCACTTAACACGGCTTCAGTTGTTCCTACAAGTCATGGTATTGTAGGTGTAAAAAACCTTTTTCGTAGTAAAGCTTTGATCTTTGAATTACCTTAGAAAAGCGAATAACATCCAAAGTGTTTCTGAACGTGATTGTTCAACACGTGTATCTCACATTGCTGTATTTCTACTCTAGTGTACAAAGTATTATTCAAGACAGTAATGTAACAAACTACCCTACTTGTATTCTCTGTAACCCGTTCGAAAAGCATACAGTGTCTTTATATATTTTCTTTTAAGATGGGTTTAAAAACCACATTTGCCACGAGTATCCCTGTGGACCGATTCAAAACCATACTTCTTGAACAATGAAATACAGTAAAAAAGGCATCTTTTGGAGCTTATGTCACACGCAGTCCAAATTATTAGTGCGGTGAAAGATAGTTTTATCTAATATTAGGTTGCAGCTCTAATAAGGTAGCCAATTAGTGTACATTTTGCCTGAAATAAACTATTCCTAGAATTATTTTTCTTTAATAATGAGTTCTCATTAAGTCGCCAAATCCGCTGTTTAACAAATAAGAATACAGGTTACTTTGGTAGCTATAGTTAAGAGCCTATAAGAGTGTTTTTCTTCGCAGTAATAGAAAGTTATATGATAATGCATACGTTGCAAATATTACTTCAAATACTTATCGATATAAATACATTTTTATATCAGCTGAATTATAACTTATAGTCAATCAAACACCAAACAATGTGTTTATTGAGGTTGCGATTGATGCACTTAGAGTAGCTTTCTTCACAACATAAAAACATTTATTTTGAACGTCACGCATCTCGCTAACACATTGCCAGGAGCTTCAAAATCACTATGCTATTCCAGGTTTAGCTTACCGTTACTACTTACTCCGAGCTGGCTATTTTAATATATGCGTATTATGGGTGATTAAAATTATTTGAATTATTCCGAAATCTTAACAATTTACGAATACCGCGATTAAATGGATTACTGTAACAGCCTGATATTAACCGCTTATAACAAGAGCCCTTTGAGAATACTTGGATATCGAAGATAAACACGAGGCCATTGTAATCAAAACCGTAAATTATATTAATGCGAGAGAAATTGTACGATTGCTTAAATCTTCAGGTGCAGAAGTTCCTTAAAATAAATCTACACTACCATCACTATTAAATTACGACGCAGAAATGATCTTTGATCTTTTGAAACTGTTTTTGATTTAATTTATTTCAGATAAACAAAATATTCACTCAAAAAGCAAAATATTATTTAATTTGCTCGTAATGAACCAGCATTGCCTTATTTAGAAATCGATACTCTATGTGAATTGACAGATTCAACCACCGTAGAAAATAAATATATATGAAATTGAGTATCAGGTGCAAAGTTTAAACTATTCCAAATTAAAGACCATTTATTTTATATCGTTAAATTTATAAAACATATACTTAGGAGAAAACTGAGCGTATGAAAACAAAATAGCGACAAGAACTCTAAAACATCATAAAAACTAGCGTAACTTTAAGCATTATTAATGTACCATCCTAAAATATCGTATTGATTTCATAGTGTATCTAAAACGCGCATTACGTGAAAATAAGTCCTACTCCATACTATGTGAATCTGAAAGAACATTTATCTTTCAAGCTTCTTCGATCGAGCGTAGCCTAATACTTGACAAGCGGAATTGCAGACCTGAAAGCCCAAGGTTCGATCTCGCTATATGCCACTGAACACGTTTCGCAGTTTCAGCTATATTCACGCTATAAAAACGACTGTCAATCCTGCTATTCGGCTAAAATTATCTGTGTATACGGCGGGTGCTGCTGCTGGCTGATTGCCTATTCTGTATAGCTTTAAAATAGCTAGATGTATTTTGTGAAAGATATTCATTATCTTGCCAATATATATATATATTTTTTGTCCATATGGAAAATGTTGAGATAGTAACATAAAGATTATGCTCATAGAAAAGATCTATACAATATCAGAAAAAGTTACTTTGTTTATTTTTAGAATTTTAATTCTATTTTTTTTTTTTTCAAGAAATGAGTCAAATGTGGCAAAAAGTCTATGACACTTATTAATATTAGGAAAGTTTAGGGTTTACAATAATTGTCCTGATTTGTTCTTTCTCAATTGTTTTATGTTTTATCTGATGACATGCATCATCAAACGTATGATCTTCCTTTGAAGACAATAAACATATTACTTCGAATACTAAGGAAGACATTTGTATATATTACCATAACTACTAAAAATATCAAACATTTTGAACGTTTAGTATCAGTAGCATGTGAATGTTCGTGTACGAATTCACATAAAATCCTTCTTATACATGAAAGTAATTATTTTCAGCATGTTTAAATTCATACCTCAAAGTATTCTAAGCATATTTTTGTAGCTTTCCTTTGTCTCAGATGATTAGATTTTAAGCCTATTGTATTAAAAAGTAGTGCAAACTCTGACTGTAGTTCATGAGGAAATAGGTGATGAGTTACTTTCATCTTAAATCGGTTTTCAAACGTTTTACTAAAACTAGCTCTCACATCTAATTTATCTCTACCAAAATATTTTAACTTATACCATTATGTTACCATGAATCAATGTTGATTAGTACAATGAGAAAATACAAATTGCGTAGATATAGAATAAAAAATGCCATTTCAGCTGGATATCGTTGTGACAATGGAAGTTGTAGTAATTATTAATAAGAGCATATGAGTAAAAGTACAGAAAACTATACAATAAAAAGGTCAACTACACCATATTCGCTATATCCGGTGCCGGTGAGGCCTTTCGCTTAATACTAGGGCTCTTCATCAGCTGAGAAACAAAGCTTTATCGATCAACTTTTATATTGTGATATTGAAAAACCACCATAAAAACGTTTCTCTACAACGTTTCGCATCATTGTGATGAAAGAAGAAGGGCTATTACGTACCTTTTTAATGTTTAAATTATCTCGATGTTTTATCCTTCCCGATAAAAGTTTTCAGCTCATTTTATTTTGTTGCAGACATCCCAAAATATCGAACTCTTATACAACAACAGTTTGGGGCGTACGTCACAACCAATATATTTAAAGTATGTGTAGTTGAATCATCTCGATGTAACATCCTTCACGATGAAAGCAAGAATGTTTAGTTCATTTTCTTTTGTTGGAGACATTCTAAATAGCATCGGACATATGACACCACCAATAACAAACCAATGAGTATGGATAGTGTGTGTATTAAAATATGTTGGATAGGCTTTTGATACCAACGACATCTAGCGTGAAACTATTCGACGTTTCTAATTTTCTCTATTTTATAACATTGACAATACTATATTTTTTTAATATAGATCCTAATCTTAATCGTTTGTCACGACTTTAACGAGCAGGATATTTACATTGTGTTGTTACTTGCATCGTTCGTGCATAACACTAATATATTTTACATGCGATGCGCATAAAATTCGTGAATCTGATTTTTATTTCATATATTACAAACATTATATTTCATCTCTCTCACTATAACAGAATCAATTGAACATTCAAAACGTATTTTATGACTTTAACTCGAAGACGTACAAGATAAAAATTAGAGTAAAACTTCCATCAATGAAAGAAAAAAAAACTGCTTGAAAAGTTTTCATCAAAAATAAGTTTTAGTTCTTCTTCGTAATAAAAAATTCTGTATCTTAAATCTGAAACTACTACTCATTTCATAAATATCTTTTGTTAATTTAAACTGTTTCACTATATTACTTTTAAAAAATAGAGAAACATTGCGTCATAAAGATAAACTTTTATTGTTCGAATTGGTGAAATCGAGTACTTTTCATTCATCATTAACTTTTGTTGCTTATCTTCAGTAAACAAATGATTAAAGTTTTTTTCTCTATAAGAATTTATTTGTCTTTATTCCTTAACCATCTGATACCGACACTTCTATGTTCAACAATGGTGAATAACCAAAGGTCGCTCGACTCGTAATCTGAGGGTCGCGGATTCGAATCCCCGTCATACCAAACATACTCGCCATTTCAGCCATGCGAGCATTATAATGTGACGGTCAATCCCACTATTCGTTGGCAAAAGAGTAGCCCAAGAGTTGGCGGTGGGTGGTGATGACTATCTGTCTTTCCTCTAGTTTACATTGCTAAATTAGGGACGGCTAGTGCAGATAGCCCTCGTGTAGCTTTGCGCGAAATTCAAAAACAGAACAAATAACCAAAGTCTTTGATTGTGTGAAGCACGTTCAGCTTGCATTTCAAAGCTCTTGATGAAACTTAATTCTATGCACTGCACATAAACACAGTTTTTGTAATCTTTTCTTGGGAGATGCAGGTTTCTGTTTACCATATTCAATTTCCTTTGATCAACAAATCTACTCGAATAGGTTGCAAAACTAACAGTTCCTAGCTTGTTATATCAGCTCGTCACACTTCCTGTGTACAAAATAAGATATAATACAACTATTTGTGTTCAAATTCGCTATATTTTAATGCGAAATATAATAGTATTGTACAGTGTTGGTCATGGCGACCTCTTCCAGTAAACATACTGTTGTATTTCGTGCACTGTGTTATATGACATTTTATTTCGCACATGTTTTAATTAATAACAGTAGTGGATACTTTGAGTATCTGTAGCGTTAAACAGACTCATTGGTCATGCAAATACAGCTTCATCATGAAGAAAAGTTTGTTTTATTTGTGGTTTCGCTTTTTTTATTGCAGGATCTGCTGTGGTCTATTCTGTACATTCAGATGTATAATATAGCAAACTGTAGCTCTTCAATTTTTTTTATCAAAATCTTCAATTTAAACAAAGTAGATAAATTGGGAAAGTCAGTAATATTATTGCATAATAATTGGGTTATTGAGTGAATTTTCTCTTCTGAGTAGCTATTTAGTATACTTACCTTTGATGATTGAAAATAATTTGATATTTTTTCAACTTTGTTTTGCATGTTACCTGAGATTTACCTCTGACAGACGTTTTACGAACTAAGCACCGTAACATACTTCTCAGAGATCAGGGCCTAGGCAACAGCAATACTACCTTAATACAGTATAAAAAAAGTGTTTGAGTGTTCACAACACAGATGTTGTGACGAGAATGTTTTCAATATAGTATATAGTACTTTTTTATTTCATAATAATCTAAGTATGAAGCTATTTCTTGTTAGTGTTATGTGTTTTCTCTTTTGTT
>NW_013665653.1:244440-248286 GCF_000517525.1 Limulus polyphemus | reverse complement strand
TGACGAGTAATGTTTCAATATAGTATATTAGTTACTTTTTTATTTCATAATAATCTAAGTATGAAGCTATTTCTTGTTAGTGTTATGTTGTTTCTCTTTTGTTAAAATAGGTTACATTAAATATCTTTAAAAGTAGTTTACTGCAAATAAAATATTTTAACGTACAGTTCAATACTAAATTTATGAGATTAGGTTATTATAAACAAAAAAATAACGAGATCATTTTCTACATTCAAATAACAGAATCACTGAAGATTATATTCATCTTCCCAACAAAGTTTCAAATGCATCCCTGTTAGTATCATCATCTGAAGCTATTTTACCCGGTTTCGCTTTAACGTTGAAATCTTAACATCCAGTGACCAAAACGTCTAATAGTTTTTAAAGCAAAGTAGTTATTACTTCAAATGATCAAATCCTTTCCGATAGAATAACACTGTTTTCTACTTCATTCTTCACAAATAATGTAAGCAACAATGTTATTGTTTTGACCAATTCTCTACTCCACATATTTACCGCGTTATTCTTTTCAACGTTTGCTTTTGTTGTACGAATAATTATTAAAGATCTTTTTATGACGGTTTTGTAGGAAGACAAATACCTCTATACTTCATGACATCTTTATCAGAAAATCCTATAGGAGGCGTTATCAAAGGCTGCTTTTCAGCCTGAGCGTAATAAAACGTTCCGATCAGACTCCAGTAGCGCAAAAATGAGCGGTGGGTCAGTGTACAATTAAGGACGGCTATGTCCAAATAGCCCTTTATTTAGCTTTACGCGTAAATTCTGAAACAAACAAGGAGACAATTATACTAATTAAATTATTCTAGACAAAGATAAAGTAATATTATTCCCAGTGAAACAGCTTTTAATTTATCATTTCAGACATATGTAGCATCAGTACACATTTCTTTAAACTTATCTTCTGTATGAAACAGCTTTTACTTTACCATTTCAAACATATGTAGCATCAGTACACATTTCTTTAAACTTATCTTCTGTATGAAACAGCTTTTACTTTATCATTTCAAACATATGTAGCATCAGTACACATTTCTTTAAACTTAACTTCTGTATGAAACAGCTTTCACCCCTCCCACTGTGGCTCAGTAGTATGTCTGAGGGTTTATAATGCTAAAATGTGGGTTTCTATAACTCCAGTGGACACAGATCAGATATCATTATGTAGATTTGCACTGAACTACAAAATAAACAAACAAACGAAACAGTTTTAATTTGTGTTGAAATCAAAATTGTAATATCTTAGATAGATATTAACAATTTCTTTATGTATATATATATATTTCAATCTGCCTTTCTGTCTATCTATCGTATTCATCACCAGGTCAACTAATAACTACAATAATACTTGTCCACGACATTAATATTGTACGTTACAACAGCGTGAAGATATTTTAATGATTTTATTACGTTCATAACAGAAAACCGTGAAATTTGTCTAGAGTTCTTTACAGCCTTTCTTCACTGACGAGAGGTAAGCCACTTTGTGAAATCTACCGTTGCTCAGAATTCTTCTACGAGGTAAATGATCAGAGTCTTATCGAAGTTGTAATGACATTTTATCCTTGACTAAGTCGGTGCACGGTGGCAGAAGCCTTATTATTCGCGTGGAAGCAGGTGCGCTATTTCCCAGGAAAACGGTGGTGACCTCTTAAGTCTCCTTCGCCACGGGCTATGAATTCACAGCGGAACTTTGAGATGTAATTTGTAACCGTTCAGATGTTTGTCTCAAAGTAAAATTCTCCTCATCCTGTAATAGTGTTTCAGACCCGTTATATCTATATACTTTTAATAAAAAATATAAAAAACGATAAAGCGAAGGTGCTTTCAAACATTGGGTATGTAATCAAGAGTCAGTACTCAAAAATCACAAAAAGCCTCTTATAAATCTCAATTTTCGAAAGGATACATAGAGAATCTAATATTACGTATTTATCTGAAACATTTCAAGTTTTAGAAATATTGTAATTTTGAATACGTGGAGTTATATTCCCATTAAGCGTGCTTAATTTGGATGAGAAATATAAAATATAATTGCAGAGAAAACACACGTTAATATTTGTATACCCATTTAAAATATCATTGAGTCTCAGTCTAATCAAATACTGGATGTTTTAGCCTCAGTATAATCAAATACTGGATGTTTTAGTCTCAGTCTAATCAAATACTGGATGTTTTAGCCTCGGTATAATCAAATACTGGATGTTTTAGCCTCAGTATAATCAAACTCTGGATGTTCAAAAAATTCGTCTTTGTATTAAGTTTATTATGGATGCATTTTTAGTGACTTTTTATAATGATTTGTAGATTTGTAAAAAATATTACATTAATATTTTTTTTCAATTGAGTCAGTCAATATGAATTATTTGAGTGAAATAGAGCACCTAAGTTAACCAGCTGTAAACCTAAATGTAACAGCTAAAAAAATTGGTGTAAAATCAGAGGAGTGGAGTTAACTTTATAGCAGAACAAATAAAATAAATCGAAGTATATGATTACTTCACGTACGAGGAACCGAATCTGATGTGTAAGGTTTGATAGAATGAATTCATATAAAATATATGTATGTAATTATAATATTAATAAGCTCACGTTAGTTTAATTGTATTATAGACCTTTTTTTGTAAAATATCTTTAAAGGAAAATTAACTAAAGAAAAATATCAAGTAATTATATAAACGGCTTTTGTCTAACTAATAAACATTTATCTCTTAATTTTGTACTTGTTATAATTGTTTTCAGCATATTGTACGTGTTAGGATTGTTGTTGTTTAGACGTCTGCCTTGAAAACGGTGTTCCACAAGGAAATGAACTTGTATTATTCAGTACATTGTTTTCCCATGTAGGCTCTAGTATGCAAGCCGAAAGCTCACAATTAAAGGAAAATTATTTAATGTAGAGAACAGTGCGTATATGTTATTTACATATCAGATATTAAGTTAAAGCACCAATTTGTTAAAGTTCATTCTTATTAAAACTCATAGACAAATTACAAAACAAATGACAAGTTACAGTTTATAACAGCTAATGCGTAGCAATTACCTCTCGTTAAACTTTTTTCACAACGTCGTCGATTAAGACTTTATCATTAGGACGAAATAGAGAGTTTAAGAAAGGTTAGTTAAATACTGTTGTGTTGATACCGAAAAAGTGAGGCCTTTCTTGGCTTACCGTTGTCTATAAATCAGAATATTTCCACTAAAATACGTTTTGACTTTCAGGTGTCTTCTCTAAATTATTTTGTGTCCTTTTCTTGTAAAATTATCTAAACATTGATAATATTTATTTCTATTTGGTTAGGAAGTTTTTAGTTTTATCTTTACTCCCCACCCCTCCCTCCTCTCTACTGAAATGTTATATAAAACTAAAAAATATAATTGTTCAGTAAATCTCCGTTTATTTGTTCTTAATCACAATGCTGCACAATGTGCTATCTGTAATATGCACTTCGCAGGATCAAACTCCAGATTTAAACGTTATAAGCCCTAAAGTTTATCGCTTGATAATATAAGGTTATTTTTGTACATGGTTAGTGGGAGTAATAATCAGCTTGTACCAAAAAAAGTAATAAACTTGAAGTGGACTGTTTTATTGAATGTAAATGTTTTAGCCATTCTCAGTAAGTTGGATATTTTTAGTCATTCTCAGTAAGCTAGATATTTTTAGCCATTCTCAGTAAGTTAGATATTTTTAGCCATTCTCAGTAAGTTAGATATTTTTAACCATTCTCAATAAATTAGATATTTTTAGTCATTCTCAGTAAGTTATATATTTTTAGCCATTCTCAGTAAGTTAAATATTTTAGCCATTCTCAGTAAGTTAGA
>NW_013665653.1:223070-244075 GCF_000517525.1 Limulus polyphemus | reverse complement strand
GATATTTTAGTCATTCTCAGTAAGTTATATATTTTTAGCCAGTCTCAGTAAGTTATATATTTTAGCCATTCTCAGTAAGTTAAATATTTTAGCCATTCTCAGTAAGTTATATATTTTTAGCCATTCTCAGTAAGTTATATATTTTTAGTCATTCTCAGTAAGTTAGATATTTTTAGTCATTCTCAGTAAGTTAGATATTTTTAGCCATTCTCAGTAAGTTAGATATTTTTAGCCAGTCTCAGTAAGTTGGATATTTTTAGTCATTCTCAGTAAGTTAGATATTTTTAGCCAGTCTCAGTAAGTTAGATATTTTTAGTCATTCTCAGTAAGCTAGATATTATTTGAAAAATTCCTTAAAATAAATGAGACATCACCTTTTACTTTTTTTTCTTTCGAGGTTTGGGAGCTATTACTTTAAGCAGTAAGCCTACTTTTTCTTAGATAGATAATATCAAATTATGACTTATAGCTATTACTCTCATCTTCCCATTATTTATACTTTCTATATCCTTATATCTTCATCAAAACTTGGGAAGTAACATATACACAAGTCTAAGTATACGATTCAAATTGTATCTATTCTTATAAAAACTCTCTTCACTAAAGTCTGAATATTCTAAGTTCTGTTTATACGTTACTTATTATCTTAATGTTTTTGCTGATATTATTAAATATCTGAAAAAAAAACACATGAAAGAAATGAAATACAAGAATTACAAAGATAAACCATATGGTATGCTGTTTTTGAATCGAAAATGTTTGATTGAGCTCCTTGTACGGGTAAAAACAAATTGCCGTAATTTAGTAAAAATTGGAAGTTAATGGATTATATTGCCGGTACCCGGGGAAACAACCTCGTATCGATCATCTTCAATTTAATACAGTCTTTCTAAGTTTGCCTCCAAATGTGTTTTCCGTCATGTTTAAATTACTCGTGTGCTGTTTGTTATATAACTCGTCATCTTTGTCTGATAGAAAAAAAAATAACTTCTCATTTATGTTGTTGTTTTTTTCTTTTCAGTTTCATTATTTGTACTTTAAATTTGATGTAATGAACTTAGCACTCTTTGAGAAAATAAAACAAAATATTCTGAAAGTTTGAAAAACATAATGAATAACTGTCACGCTACCTTACGGCAGGTATGGTCATTAAACAGTGAACATTACGTCGTGGAAAGTTCAAGTTTTATGATTTTTTTGCTTAAGTTTTCAACTGCTGGAAAATATATTTATACGTTAAAATAAATTTTTTTCTCGGTAAAATAGCTGAAACTAAACTACATGATTTTCTTTCAAGTTTCTAACCTCTTTCCACTATCCAAAAGTTTTCAGTGTTACAATTCCTGAAAGTGGATCTGGTGTGAACATGAAAACGATTCTTCTTGACAGTAATTACATTATAAATAAATAAATATCTGTGGAGAAAATATATTATTAAAATGTATTTCATAGCTTAAAGCTGAAATAAAACTAAAAAATAATAATAACTAATAAGTTAGTGGATTTTTCTTTATAATTAAACAAAAAAAAAACACATTAAATTATCATTTTTCCAAGTTTGTTTTCTCTATAATTAAGAAATTTTGAAATCTAATTAATTGCACAATTTGTTGAAAATCTAGTAACTGGATAATTACATTACGCACTATTATTTTTAATATGTTATTAAATGGACAATACACCTAACCAAGTATTTTTTTTATACATTAGAACAACATATCAGTAGGTTAAATTTCAAGCCGAAGAGATTTTATGACAACAACAGATACAACAATAAGTTTCTAGCAAGCAGTAAGCAGAGTTGATTCTATTGGATTTGAAGGTTTTTGTTTTCTATTTTGGAATGCATGTACAGTGCTCTGTAAGAGTGAAAATCGTTTCTGTCGCTCTGCTCTTCAAACAACCGTACTTAACCTTCACATTGCTACACAGATTCCATTACAAAACGGAGATCCGTGACCGCACTTCTAACTTTCAAAAACAACACTGGTGATGTCATACACCAAACTGAGCAGACATGACTTTTTAAAAGCACTGCAAAATCGGATTATCTCCTACACTCCAGATAGATGTAGTTAGTAGAAATGTCAAATCTCCTATCAAATAATACTATACGTCAAGTGTTTAAAAGAGATTCGAACCCTTAATTTTTGAGATATGAAAATAATCGCATGGGATTGGAAAATATAAGTAGGACCAACATTATAATTAATAACTTTACAATAAAGTAAAACAGATAACCAACTAACAATATCAAATGTCTTATAATAGAAAAAAATTGATATAATCACCAAAGTGAACCAGTGCTTGTGTTTTGGCAAATCCCTTTTGAATGGGTTATATAACCAGATCATGTAAAAGAAAAATGAATAATACAGGTAATATTACACATGTAGACTTAGAGAAAGATTGTTGTTATTAACCAGACTGTTTTACTCTCAGCAACAGAATAGAAAGGCTGGTAACACGGATGTCTTTACAAGTGTAGACACAATGAAAGGTGGTCGTTATATATATACAAGAAAGATGGGTAAAATTGAGTATTTTTACAAATGTTAACTTAAGAAAAGACGGTCGCTGTTACTTTTAAACAACAGAAAAGGATTATTGTTACCACACATAGGCTTTACAAGTTGTGGCTTAAATAAATGTGGTCTTATTAGCAAGAATGTACTATCCTCAAACAACTCAAGAGAAAGGTGGAGGACGTGGAAAAGTTTTACAAGAGCAGAGTCAAGGAAAGGTAGTCGATATTAGCCAGACTTTACTGACTTCAATGTAGTTGTTAGTATCCCGTGTGTAGTGACTTAATGTTGTCATTATTAATCAGTACTGGCTTAAGGTGTCGTTATTGTTGTCATTATTAATCAGTACTGGCTTAATGTGTCGTTATTAATAAACCTGTACCGACTTAGCATGATCGTTATTAACCAGCTTATACTGGCTTAATGTGTCGTTATTAACCAGACTTTACTGGTTTAACGTGATAATTATTGACCACACTGTACTGGCTTAATGTAATCATTATTATCAAGACTGTGCTGACATCAGTGGGATACTTATTAACCAGGGTGTAGTGTCCTCAATGTGGCCGTTATTAACCAGACTTTACTGTTTTCAGTGTGGCCGTTATTAACCAGATGTTACTGTTTTCATTGTGGTCGTTATCATCCAGACAGTACTGGTCTCAGTGGATCGTTATTAATTAACTAGACTATACTGTCTCATTGTGGTCGTTATCATCCAGACAGTGCTGGTCTCAGTGGATTGATATTAATTAACTAGACTATACTGTCTCATTGTGGTCGTTATTAGCCAGACTGTACTTTCCCCAGTTATGTTCCATGCATTAGGTTTCAACAACAAATCCCGTTGAAATTAGTTCCACTATTCTATGAATATAAACTTCAGCTTTTATTTGAAATGCAGAATTCACAAGGATATCTAGTTCATGCCTTTTGGAAATAAGAAAGCTAATTTTTTACTTGTCATAATAAGATTCCAACGATCTGGGTGATGTATGGATGAAGTAGTCCTCTTTGTAACCTACCACTAATATCATTAATTTTATAAAAGTATGCGTAGATGTGGCGATATCAAAAACACCAACATTGTGCTCAAATTTTCTCAATTTTAGAAGTAGCTAAGGCTTCCGTCTTATTAATCTTACTACTAATAGCCTCCAGCCTTTGCACAAAGTATCATAATAGCTTTAAACGACGTTTCCATTTAATTCGAGACATTTTATAGAAGTGTAAGGAGTAGTTAACTATTTAATGGTATGAAACACTAACTATGACTCACAGAAATGGATTCATATTATTCATGATGATTTCCCTATTATAACGCTTCACTATTCTTGTAGTGTATGAATAACCTCACGAAAGGCCATGCCTTATCGTAGAATTTGTGTAAATTTCATTAAGTTTTTGTAACTATGCTAACTTGCTTATTCATGGCTGCGCCTTGATGTTTCATAATCTTCCTGCGAAAGGAGCGAGGACGCAGTTTGTAGAATTCTCCAATGAGTTCACTGTAATAAAACGTCTAATTTATCTTGGCGAAACACAGACACACTTCTATAAAAGTCTCCTAGAAGAGTTGCAGAGTTTCTTCCCTGTAACTGCGTTTAATCATACCCAAATAATTCATTCACGACTATAGTAGCAACCCTTTTATTTCTATGAATTATTTTTAATAAACACGTGTCAGCTACACTTTGTATTCTTAACCTGTTTGTTCTGTGATGTGGAATTTAGAAGCTTTATTAGAGGACTTTTAAGTAACTTGGATAAAAGCAAGCTTAAAGAGTCAACATCCAAAAGCATTAAAATGTTTACCCAACTGATACAATGGAAATTATGTTTATAAGTAGTCAGAAAAAGAAAGCGTTTAGTAACAAAATAGTCAGAGTGATATAGCACTTTGATTTGAAGTAAACGTTCTCTAGAGTTGATGTAGCAAGATAATAACCAACCAGTCCTCCATCTTAAAGGCTTTCGAAACTAAGTAAGTAACTTTCACAAGTTCTAGATATAGTGACGTCTTGTCACAACAGTGTTGTCAGGGAACACTTAGATAGATCATAGTAGCAGAAGCGTCGTCATTAGGATCACAAAAGTAGGAAGTAATGCTACCACTTCGTCTGCCCTCAGAGTCCATTACGTCAACACCTCAGTAATAGCACCCTGCCGACCGTTATTGGATCTTATACCGCAATGAAGATGATAAATGGTCGAGAGGGTTAGAGTCTAATCAATAATATCTAAAGTCCTTCTGAGTCCACATCTGTCAAACTGCAGGTTGTACCTATTGTGTTCTTCCAGTTGTCATGGCACCACTAGGAGGTACTACTTTATATATTTGCTACAAACTAGCTCGAAATATTTTTCTAGAAATAAATTGAAGGTTCTTCGTTGTGGTTTTTTAATATTAAAAGGCCGAACTTAGAGGTTCGTTGTCGATTAATATATTTTTTAATAAAAAATAAGAAATGAAAAAAAAGAAAGGTAAAATGAACGGAAAAACACAGATTTTGAATCAATAAGCAGTTTATGTGCTTGTTAAAATATTTACGTGCAAACAAAATGGTAATTTGTGACCAAAAACAATAAGATTTCAATCTGCGTGATTATTATATTGTTTTATCACATTAGATGTTAATCTGAACATATAAAACGATGTTACTTAGCCTCCGAAATAAAAACTGATTAAATCAAAAAAATTCTAAATTGCTCTTACATGATAAGTCAATTCGGGCTATGTAGAAGCAGTAAGCATTAAGTTTAGATTGTAATTCACATAAATTCTTATCGGTTGTACATAGTAAAACATTTGCTTGTGTTATTCACAACGTTTCACCAGGTTTACCTGGCATCACGTGGCGTACAACCGATAAAAATGTGTGTGAATTTTAAAAACATAGTTCTTTCTAATATTTAATTTAGATTGTAATGTTTTTCTTTTTAACAAAGAGATTTGATCGAACAAACAGGCGTTAGTTCAGTTTTTAACACGAGTCTTCTCAGAGACTGGATAACCTTTATGCTAATACGATAAACTTTGATTAACTATGACATGTCATACACAATTAAAAACAAAACGACTGTGAAATTTATTGTTGTCCAGAGATTGCTTGAAATTAACAATTCATTTGTGTCTGTTCAAAAATCCGAGTAAAATTATCAAGTTTGAATTCGATATTTGGTCAGTCGATTTAATTCTCTGTACTTGTATTTTGTCTTTTGTTGTAATGTTTGAAGACACAATAGTTTGTTTAAATTATTGAAACTATGTAAGTTGAAAGTTGGGAACTTGAAATAACATTTTTGGTTCAATAATTATTTCATAATCCCCTATGGCTCAGTTTCAAGTTTTATAATGATTCAATTCGAGATTCGCACTAATTCAAAAGCAAAGAAATAAACAAACAATTATCTTTTTAATTAAAATTAATGTTGTGTATTACACTAACATCTACTAGAGTGCTTTATATTTATATAAAACTTTTAAACTGCTTGTAAAAAAAAAAACGGGGAATGGTCACCCTGATAAAAACTCCATTAATACACAATCACGCTTTAGTTTTAGACTAGCCTTCTGCATTACTACACTAAATCATAAAAGTGTCCATTTAATAATATTCATCTTTATATAAAAATTTATGCTTTACACTTGTGCTTCCAGTCAAATAACTTTTTATGAAACTGAGCTGTTTTGTGTCTCGTAAAATCGATAAAAAGCTAACGCTAAACGAGAAATAGTATAATTGTGTAGAGACAAGATGTGACTGTATTTTTCTTTGTTACTTAATAGGAACGGTTGTATCAATAAGTAAATTCAAAGAAAACTAGACATTATTCAGTTTATGAACCACTGATGCGAAACTACATATGATATGGCAAATAATATTGTTTTCTAAATCAGCCTATCATAGCTCTATGGTTGTTGAATACAAAATATATTTATTTCAGTGCTGAAGACAAAATACTTAGTTTTATTTCATAGCAACTGGAATAATAATTGATTATAGGTTACTTTAAATTGCTACGTTTATTTAAAATAGATTTATTTTTAACCTATTAAACGTTCTTAATTAAGCAAAAAAAGTGCAACAATTGGAAATATAGTGTAAAAACAATATTATTATTTATTTTTACAAACTCTTTCTCTTCAAGATAAAAACAAAATTAAAAATAAATAGTTATCCACTTCACATAGAAACAATAGAAACCACTGCGCTAAGAATGTACACAATTTATTTTCAAGTAGCAAAGCTTGGAATTTTAGCATATGAATTTACAAGGCTTACCATGAAATAGCATTGAAATAATAATGTATGAAATTACACGATTTATTTTGAGTAAGAAATACTTCAAACAATAATTTATGAACTTACACAGTTTACGTCGAAGTATGCCTCCCATTGGCACAGCGGAATGTCTCTGGACTTACAATGCTAGAAATCGGATTTCGATATTCATGGTGGGCAGAGCACACAGAGCCCATTGTGTAGCTTTGTACTTAACTTCAAACAAACTTCGAAGTAACAATGCTTGAAATGTTGACGTATGAATGTATGTGATTTACTTGGAATAATAATGTTTTAAGTGTTAACATATGAATTGAAAATGTTTTCTTTGAAACGATAAAGTTTAAAATCTGATCTATGAATTTAAGAGACTTACTTTGCAATTATAGTGTTTGAAATATTAATCTATGGATAAAAAGATTAACATATCTAACTTCAAATAATATTATTTAAAAATGTCTTGTATGTTAAATGATTTTACTTGTGTTAAGAATCATATCTTTTCAACAAGTTTATGTCTTTCCAGAATATGCTTTTTTTTTCAAATGAAAATATATCTTAATATAGAGATTATCTAATGTTTGCATGAAAATAGATAGGAATGATATGGCTGTTTTTTAGTTTAAAATCCTTAGTTTACTGTATGTGGTAAAGGTAGTTTACAAAGAAATCTTCATTATACGGGTGATTATAAGAGTGGTTTGTGGTGTGTTACATTCTCAGTTTATTTTATATTATGAAGATAACTGAATTGGTATATCGTCCTCATTATACCTTGTATGTTAAGGATGGTTTACAGAGTACAGAATATTTAATTAAGACTAAAAAATAACGATACGAATTGTTCATATGCTGTAAAATCTTCCCATTTGCCATATATATATTATGAATGACTTACATGGTGCAAAATCCTCAGCTTATTGTGATTTTAAAGATGTTTTACAGGGTGTAAAACATTCAATGTATTGTAAATAATACGAAGAGTTAACAGTCCGTAAAATATTGTACATAATAGAGATAACTTACAGAAGAAAACATCACCAGTTTATTGAATACCATAACAATTACTTACGAGATGTAAAAATCCTTAGCATATAATGGATTATAGAATGATACAATATATCTCAGAAAGTTTCTGCATTACTACAATATTTATAAAAGTAAGTTGTAAGAAATATGTCGGTTTAAGTTTCACAAAAATAAACAGTTACTTTGTTAAACCAGCGCATATCATGTGCCAACTGTGACGGATTTATTATCATATATTTATTTTAATATCAATGTTTGTTTGGATTAAGTTTATATTTAGAAATATGCATAGCTTTTAGTGTTACATATGTATTGCAAAACTTCCGCCTATTATCTAAAGTTGTAGAGGATTCTCTAGTGTAAGAATCAACAATATATGTACGTAAACGCTTAATGTAGCTTTGTATTGTTACGTAATCTGAATTTTCTAGAAACTCTCCACACGCCTATAAATATAAACAACGCGACGCGCCAAAAAAAAAAGATAGTATCTATTATTAGTTTGCTATAGTCAGTGTGCTATAAACTTCGGAAGCTATAACTGTGATTGTTTTAACGCTTATCAACCGGAAAACTTCAGATATTTGACCAGGAGCATTTACAAAATTCGAACATTACAAATCATTTAACTTCAGTGGATTCTCATCCAACATTAGTATTTTTACGAAAACATTATATAACTTCACGGTGGAAAACTCGGCGTATGTGGCTGGTGAATAACGAAGGACAAAGCTAGCTAGCTCCCTGTTAAGCGAATTATAACTAAGTCAATTCGAAATTAACTCGCTCATCGTCAACCCTCGTTAAGATATAAAGGAAGTTACAGACTAGAAAGAAGACTTTATATTGCTTGTAAGTTTGTGAAACTTTTGTATATAAATCATTGTGTGTAATAACTATTTGTAATAACTGTTATCGTAAATCGTATTGCTGTTTGTATATTAAAATATATTTGTGTTTAAAAAGAAAACTGTGTGTATCAATCTTGTTGGCAAATATCATAATTTGGAGATATATCGGCATATATTTAACTACTAAATTTAAGTTATCAGTTAACTCAGTTTCAGACCATTCGAAATTGTAATACGTAACACAACTTTACCCCACTTTTTAAATTAAACTTTTCTACCCCCTCTATGAGATGATCGAGACCTGGACACATCATGTGACATGGCACGTTAATTTAACATCTAAAAACCTACTCTTGTTTATGAACATTTGGCAAAATTACTTGACACCCCCTTTCATAAATATATGTAGATACACTCTGTCACAAACAAGATGCTAGCGAGAGAAAATATGAACTAGCTTTAACAGCTGAGTTAGATATTTCTCAATGCAGCAAATATCCTGGTACTGCTTTATTTCTTTCCTTTTTCAATATTTGTTTACTTAAAATTTTTCTTCTCAAGGGTTTTAGAACTTGGGTTTAAATATTCTTGCCTCAACTGTTACTGAATTATTGATAATGTTTCACTGTTGTATCAAACTGTGATGTGGTACAGTATACGTAATAAAATAAGTTTTATTTAAACCTATGTCAAGTTGTCCCTTATTTTTAACTGAAAAAAAGCTACACGATTGTATTAATATAACGTTTTGTGTTGATAATTCAAACTCTCACCTTACGCTAATGGACCAGATTTTTAAGGAATCTGAAACATGTTTCTGAAGAAACGATACATACATCTGATCTAGAATGGAAATATACCAGATCATTCAGTTTTGTGCAGAAAAAGTAACCGTTTTTATAAACTTATTACACCCGGCTTAAAATGCATTTCATTTACGTTGTTTATATGGGAACAGCTAAAACGATCCGCATAATGTAAAAAAAAAAAATAAAAAATCTGTATCTGCGGTTAAGTAAAAATGCACACAGCGGCAAATAATAACATTAAAAGTTGATATATATAAAACAAAATATCTGTTTACGCTGTCTTTCAATCAATATTTTGTCATGCCGAAGTGATTTGTTTAATTTAAGGCAAAAGCAACACAATAAGTTATGTGAGCTGTATCTGTTACGGAGATCGAAAACGTACTTTTAACGTTATAAGTCCGTAAGCTTACTGCTGAGCCATGGAGAAACTTGTCATATAATATAACAAAGTAAACAGTAATTAAAAACCTTAGAAGACCTTCTTTTCTTAGTTTTAACGGTGCTGTAGCACAAAGCTGAGAAGGTACTAAAACTCCTTAACGTGATTAGAGAGAAGCATCTTAAATGAGTGGATGAGTTTTCGTCACAAAATTCGCCATATGTACATTTTATGATATCATAATTCAGATAAGTAACTTTAACAATGGCAAAGCCACTGTTTTTAATTTGCTCATTAGCGTATCATGCATCTGGGAGTTGGCCTTCTCTAACATGGTTAAAACGAGATCAGAGCACATATAATGTTTGAAATGAAAAAAAAAAAAAACATAAACCATTTCAATTCATAAATAGAAACCGGCAGCACGAAATGGGCTACCCATAAAACGTGGAATGATGAAAAGAAACAGAACACATTAGGCTTTTCTCTGGGCAGAAAGCTACATTGTAAGTTCCAGAACATAAAACTTGGGTCTTCTCACCAGGCCAAGTCAGACGCTAACAAGAAAGTTCAGTCAATGTAAAACCAGCATGATCCTTTAAATTCAAATGGTTCCTCAACTTCTTTTTACGTTTCTCTTGTGCAAGTGAAGCAATACTGCAGCATTACATGATCAAATAACACCTTCAAAAATTTGTAATTGATGAAGAAGGAAAATACGATTGGTGTACCTGGAGAAAAATAAATACACAAAATTTACAATAAACTGTGCTGAGTGAACAAGGTTTTAACTACAATTTTTTTGAAATGGGATGGTACTCTTGGGTTTATATATAACAAGTATGCCAAGTCTGTGACAAGTACACTTCCTTTGGAGAAAACTGAATTACTTTGAGTTGATTACATACGTAAGATAAATGATGTGTAATTATTTTTTGAGAAAATGTCAAAAAAGGAAATAAAATCAATGATTTTTGTCTTTTTCTTCTTCTGATTCTGAGAACAGTGTCTCAAGAACTATTAGTCTGATATATAAAGAAGGCCTATTACGCTTCAAATACTTTGTTTTATGAATTAGAAATTCTTTACTTTTTATTTTCTGTAGGACTGGTCTAATTTCAGGCACTGAGAACTTATATCAAAGCGATTACACGTATAACTCTTCTCATCCTAAACCAATTCAAAATACAATATTTGTAATTCATGTCGAGAGATTTTTTTTTCAGGTTACTAGTCATCATAGTGAAAATTAAAACGTTTAATAATAGTCGTTGATTAACTTGTCTGAAAGTAAAATGGTTTTTTTACTCAATAAAACGATCCAGCATGGCCAGGTGGTTAGGGCGCTTCACTCTCAATCTGAGGGTCGCTGGTTCGAATCCCCGTCCCACCAAACATTCTCGCCCTTTCAGCCGTGGGGGCATTATAGTGTGACAGTCAATCTTACTATTTGTTGGTAAAGGTATAGCCCAAGAGTTGGCGGTGGGTAGTGATGACTAGCTGCCTTCCCTCTAGTCTTACACTGCTAAATTAGAGACGGCTAGCACAGATAGTTCTCGTGTAATTTTGCGCGAAATTCAAAAACAAACAAATAATATTCGATAAAACATCTCTTTAGAGTAATTCCAACATAAAACATTTCTATATATTTTGTGTATGTATTATGCCTCCCCAAAACACTTTCCTGTCAACTCTAGTTTAGAAGCCCCTGTTTTAGAATACTCACAGCCTAAAGATATTTTATATATTTTGTGTATTTGATACGCCCCCAGTATATTTTCCTTCAGCCCACAACTTGAGAACCCTGCTATATAGTATTCCCAGCCTAAAGTTACTTGTATATATTTTGTGCAAGTTAAACATACAGAAATTACTTTCAATCACTACCACTCAAAGTAAGAATGAATGATTATAATAGAAATGTTTTAATGAGACATTTCCTCAATTTTATTACCTGAAAAATTTTAATTTCAGAGGTTAATAAATTATCTTAGTTTCCATTATTACACCAAAAGTAACAAAGAGATACGAACTAAAAATTCACTCTAAGGATTAATCTCACCCTTAATAACCTAGGATATTAAAACTGACGTACGACAATGTAGTTACTTAACTGACTCAAACAACTCAATATACTGAGTTAATGACTTAAACTCCACTTGGTCACAGATGTCACTTTTTCAGTCATTTTTTTAAATTATTTTCATGGCTTGATAGATTTTTTTCACACCAAATTAAGCACATTTCTTATTCACCTTTATAGTTAAGACTCACTGTCTAAAAAAATCAACGGAATCACGAGAAGAAGAAAAATATCCTCGGGTCATAATAAAGGTTATAATAAAAATTAATTGGCACACGCTAGTAAAGAATTACATCAAACAATGCCTGTTGTAGAATACTATATATGATAGTGTTTTGTCATAACGAAAAATTAATTGATGATAATTCACATTTCCAAAGATTTTTTTCAGCCTGAGCTGTGAGATACAAGTTTTGGATCAGATCATTTTAGGCGTTAAATTGAAATAGTTTTATCACAGCTAACGTTTCATGCTCACTAATGCTGGTCATCATATAAGTCGTCACATTAGGTTACAAATTTAATGGAAACTGGGCCTAAAAACTTTCGAGACTAAGATTATGAATAAGTGCATTTTTGCACCATTATTGAAACGTATGAAATGTCATTTCGAACATTTACTAAGGGGATCCAAGTATTATTATTTTCTTACCTTTGTTATAGAAGATCTATACTTTGTCAGAAATATTTTAATAGGCGCTCGAACCCCAAGATACCAACAGCAATAAATATTATTCTGCCAGACGGCGCAAGTAAGGTATAAGTAGAGTAATACTGAAGACCCGAGGGTATAGACGTTGTCATTACTATAGATTCATTGATATGGATGCGTTAATGTTTTGTTCTTTTTTTATATGTATAGTGTTGCTTAAATGTTAGTAATATTTTATATTTATCGTTTACTTTAATGCAAAAGAGGGAACTATTTCCAAAGAAATTTAAAAACTTGCAAATTATTAAAGTTATTGATATATTTTTACGTAATATGTTATTGCTCCTGATTCTATGGTTAGTCTAATTAAACGTGCTATAATTATTTTATTCCACAAAATTTAAAAGATAAAAACATTCTAAGCAAGCTAGGTTATGTATTAACATAAACATATATTCATTCATTTATTTACTAACAGTTGCCCATCCCACCAAGTACGCTCGCTCTCTCAGTCGAGGGGGTGTTATATGTGACGGTCAAGCTCACTATTTGTTGATAAAAGAGTAGCGTAAAAGTTAGCGGTGGGTGGTGATGACTAGCGGCCTTCCCTCTAGGCTTTCACTGCGAAATTAGAGATAGCTAGCGCAGATAGCACTCGTGTAGCTTTGCGCGTAATTCAAACCAAACTAACAGTTGCGATAATATTTACATCTAATAAACAAGAGGACGTGCCTTTATTACAGTGATATATCTTTACGCTTCTCATATTGTAATTGATACTATAATTTGGTTTGTGTTTCATACGCGGCGTTTCTGGCTTTATTGTCTGAAAAAATGAAGAATGACGTGATCTAAGCTATTATCAGTTTTATAAACCGTGATGTAAAATCCAACACACGTTGCTAATATTTGAAAAGCTTGTTTGTTTGTTTGTAATTAAGTACAAAGCTACACAATAGGCTACCTGTGATTTGCCAACCACGGGTATCGAAACCCGGTTTCTAGCGCTGTAAGTCCGCAGACATGCCGCTGTGCCACTGGGGAGCATTTGAAAAGTTACTTTGAAAGATCATCCTTTCCTTTAGATGTTAAAATCAACATAACTTTTTTATAATCCTTATAAACATGTTTGTTAGGTCGTTAAACGGAAATGATTTAATACCCTTACTGCTTTATTATTAGTACTTACTTTTTTTTTCTTACGCATGTGAGGCTTGCGAATAAAAGTTAAATCTGATAAACGGTGTACCTTTATTATTGTCTGGGTCCTACTTCAGCAGACACATCTTTTCTAAGATAAATTTACTCTTCCTCAGTGTAGGATGTACCCTGGTTTTATTAGTATTTTATGAGCTATGCGTTTTGTTTTTGGTATGTTTGTTCTTAAGCGCTACGTTATGTAATGAGCTATCTATTCTGTAACCAACGCGGGTATCGAAATGTGGTTTTTAGCGTTACAAGTCTTCAGACTTACCGCTGAGCCACAGGGAGGGCTTTTGTTTTGGGTGTTGTCTGAATAGTTAAATTAAAACACGCTCTCTTTCCTTTATATGCTACGATTAACATAACTGTTGTACAATCTTTATAAATGTGTTTCACGTACGTGTTTCTGATATGTAAGGATACGTGAGAAGAGGATATAAAGAAAACTCAATGCAAATGTAAGAGGTACGACTTTTTCCATCTTTATCGTTACAGAGACAACCATCGCAGACAACAGTTTCTTCAGCCGACCAAACACAATCGTCTGTAGTTTTGTATCTGCAAAGAAACCCACTCATGATGCATCACAAGGTTCCGTATTGAATGCGATTACAGGCGGATACTCTTGGGAAACACACAGTAGTGATCTTTTTCAAAAGTAACAAAAACAACCCATAGGAGTTTTTTTTCTAACCGTGTGTTATCAGATTAGGAACAAACGTAAACAACGCATAGCCTTTTAGCCTCTCCCCTTTTCACTTTTTTTCCCTTAGGTTGACCATCATTGAGTTATAGGAATTTGAAACGTAATGTTTACATTACGTTTCCTCGTAATGAATGCGTAAGTACTTGATAAAATTCACTAGATGAAAATAATGTAATAATTGGAGATGTTTCAAAATAACCAGCGTCCAATTAAGGAAGTTTTATTTATTTTCATTATTTTATTTTGTTACGTGACAAGGTATACCTATGTAAGTGACGGTTTCAAGCTTACCAACAAAAAACAAGCAAAACATTCACAATAGGTTAACTGTAAGAATTAACCTTTTTGGAATTTTTATTTCTCATAGTGAAAGTTGCTCTGAACTATAACAAACGAATACGCTATAATCCTCTCTGTATAATAAATGACTAGTTAAATCCCATTCCCTCTACCAATTATTATTGTATGAAATATTAAACTGCTGAAAATAGGCCTGTCGTTCAATATTTAATCATTTCGTATCTATATAGGCAGATATAAAGATCAAATATCAGTGAAAATAATAAACAAATTTATTAATTACCCAAATTAGTTACAAGAGCAAAGCCCAATTAACAGAATAGGCAAGCCTGACGTACGGTAACATCAACATAAATTACACCTAGTTTTAACTTTATCAGTTCTTAAACAAATGACATACTATTCTGCCTTGTAACACATAATCAGACACCTAGATTAACAAGTGAGACAATTTGAACAGCAATTATATGCTTAATCTTATTTTAAAACAAGAAACTGAAATTTCCAACTTGCACGCCACCTTAATCGCGCGGGAAAAAAAATGCCGAGTGAGCTACTGACCAGAGGACGAGCCTCCAGCGGCACCTACTACCGTAAGTGCTGTGTCCGACTTTTTGAATCTATTAATGGGATTGTATGTCACATTCATAACTCTCCCAGAGTTGAAATAAAGAAACTTATCATGTGACTTTAAATCTCGAATCTTGGATCGTTAGATAGGCAGCTCAATATGCTAACCATTGGGTCATGTACGGCCAACTTTAAAACACGCATCCCGGATATATGAAACATGTCATTACTTCTATGTTTTCAGTACCTTATTTACTAAAGTATATATTTATGTTTGCAAAAATTCGAATAAGATAGAGGTTGGTTATACTCTTAAAAAATAATACAATTCTGTTGAAATAGTTCGGGCTTAAGTTTAGGAAATCAAACTTTTTAATGTTACGTCAAGTGTGAAACAGTTCCAACTAAATATTAATAACAATTTTTCATTGAGACTGTTTTCGATCTTCGAGTGATTCTCTATTATAAGGGAAACGTTATAGATTTACGATGTAAAATATATTCTCATTTTATTCAACTCCACTTATATGTTCATCTTCCAGCAAATACGCTTTTAAAGTAATTTTAAACAGAACATGCTCAATAACGAAGAATAGAAATGTAATCTTCGGCAAAATACTATAAACTTCCATTATTTCAAATACTTAGTGATCTTTTAAGTATCTTAAAAGCTTCAGTTAATGATCTTGGTATCAAAGAATATAACGACTGATGAATTATAAGAACAGTAGAGCATGAACGTGTCCATTCACTAATTGAATTCAAGGGGAAAAAAACACACCAAGACAGTGGAAATTTCAATTAAAGAAGTGGAGCTAAACATGAAAGAGACATTAGACTGATTAGATAGAGAGAGAGTCGAAAAGGCTTAACATAAAACTGCAGTGGCAAAATGATTAATATTGATTTTTCATTTCCAAACGAATTAAATATTAACCAAATAGCTTAACGTTGGAAAGAGTAAAGAACAAGAGAATAAAAACCTGTGGTACCCGAGAAACTTTCAAAACGTGACGGTGGTTTTCTGTTTCCACCAGTCTCCGGTTATGGCAAAACCAAACAAAAACTTTCGAATCGAACACTCAGAATAAACTAATTTATCTTATTTTACGTGACATTATATCTTTTTATCTTTGGTCGCCACGTGATTTTAGTGACTCATATATATAAGTCTCGTTTAATAAGTTCATATGACCATATAAGCATCATATAAACTGGCAGGTTTATTTTTCAATGTATTTACTTGATAGCATTGAAATGAATTTCAAACCGACGTTTTAGGCTGACAAGCTCACTCTTCTGAAAACGATCTAACTTTCCCGTGTTTCTAGCATGCAGACTTTTATAACACCGATTTCAAACTTCAAATGGTCATCGGTAAACGTTACGGCTTATAACGCTATAATTAGGGGCTCGATTCTCACTGTATACTCAGTGCAGATAGCGCATTCTGCAGCTTTGCGCTAAAATAAGTAAACAGACAAACAACTGTTCTACTAGTTGGCTGTAACTTATATTTTCAATGCCAGATATATATGGCTGATATCCAATTTTACAGCATATGACAGGTTTGGTTACTTCGTCACCGAATTTGTTTTGACAATTATTGTTATATTTTGATAAATTAAGTATCGCTTATAGTTTTAAGTCCAATACTTTTAAGGGACTTGCAGAGCTTTAAGTAAATATACATTCCTTTAGTATTGTGTGATGTAAGACAGTTTTCTAGCCCCGTCTAATTACTCTCCTACAAATTAAGTATCGCTTATAGTTTTAAGTCCAATACTTTTAAGGGACTTGCAGAGCTTTAAGTAAATATATATTCCTTTCGTATTGTGTGATGTAAGACAGTTTTCTGGCCCCGTCTAATTACTCTCCTACAAATTAAAGGAGCAACCGTCTGAGCAGTGGAAGCGACTTAGAATAAACAAATTTATCATAGTTTGCGTGATATAGTATCTTTTTACTATAATTTATTGACTCCGTTTCACTGGTTATTCCGCCATCGTCTTAATAAATTCTGTTTCATTATAGAAAATAAATGACTTTTAATTTTTGGTAACCACAAAACCGCTTTGAAGCATATGTCGGGATTTATCGATTGGGATCGTCTCATAATCTAGCCTCTTTCTCAATCAGTGTACTAATATCTTGAATGATGAACTATAAATTATCCCTAAGACTGAAGAATGATACACATTGTTACATGTGAATCACTTTTTAAGACATCAAACTTTACACTAAAGTTAATAACATACTACGTTGTCGTAGTCGTAAGGCGAAACTGTTTTTAACAACAGTATACAATAACAAAACGTTAGAAAATCAGAGTACACATGAGCTTAACGTGGTCAAAAGAAACATAAACACATGACAATACGTAACTTCTCTGAAAGTTATTCTATAGCTTCTTTTAATTTTTCAAGTGTAACTTTATTTAATTAAGCAAAAGATAAACATGTTTTTCAAACTATTTCTACATTATTTATAGGGATATAAGCGTTCTATTAATATAATTTCTCGTGGCGTAGCTTAACTCTTTATCATATATTTTACCCACTTCAAGAAATAAATATATCATTAACGCAGACTTGTTCCTTCATACTTGTAAAAACTGTATAGCATCGCCCAAGAATGTTGCATAGATACATTTCAGAAAAAAATATTTGTGACTTCTTTTACTATCATCGGTGAGTGGCTAGGATTATCCTCAGGATGATATTTCAGTCTTGTTTCTGTCGCTTCTTTTTTTAAGCTCTTGTCTCTAATCTTTCACTAGACTTTAGATCCTGGTCTAAGGTTCGCGCCAATAAACTCCATGTCTCGGTCTCTGAGGTTCTTGTCACTATACTCTACACCCAGATTTCTGATATTTGTGCCACTCGACTCTATGCCTTGGTACCTGTGGATCGCACAATTAGACTCTACGTTATAGGTAAATTAATCCAAAAGCCATACAACCCTTTCAGATGGCCTTTGGTATATAGCTTCACCTGTTCGTAGACAAAATAGAAACCTTCTCAATGACAGTGGCATTTTGATTGTAGTCTTATCAAGTGATTATAGTAGATGAGGCTATTCCCGTGAAGGATCTTGGCTTTTAATTGTGTATCTAATTGTGTATTGAATTCTGTGTTCTTCGAGAGTGGATTTATTCAGCAAGCTCCTGGTTTTTCTTTTCCAAATCATAATCAATTAAATTGTCTGGAATAACAAGAAGATTGCCTTTCTCATCTGGGAATATGTGAAGTGCATCTTTGAATTCAGCTATAAGTTTTGTTCCTCAGACATCACATGGTTTACCAGTTTAGATCGACCATTTTGATAGATTTTACAGGTATTGTATTTATGACAAAGTGAAACCAATAATTGTAGGCATCACCTTCTGCACGCTCATATCTGCTTTAATTGGCTGATTTCCCGACACAGGGGCCATAATACTGTCCAATCTAATTCTGTAGTTTCTGTTGTATGAGCTGCCACAATACATCGGGAGACAATATCAAGGATTGTCGCTTTTTGATGGTAATTTCTCTTACTTTCCTATCAGCGCAAAGAGCTGCATGTTGTACACTGGATTCTCTAGTGTATGATCCTGTCTTCTAATTTTTTTTCTTTTGATAAATTATGTAATGAATACTTCTCATGCACCCTGGAAGCTGAAGTTGGTTGTCTAGTATCCTCTTGCAGTTGTGTTTCTCATCGGCAACATTTTCGGGGTCCATTTGTAATTTGTACTCCCAAAATTTTAAATCTCGCCTTGTCAATTATAAAAGACCACTTTGATAAATTTATTACATTCATTTTGTTTATTTTGAAAGTCGAATTAGACAATTTTTAGGAATATTGAGAAATGGGATGAAGTTTGTGAAGGAATTGTGTACGTGATCTGTTAAATAAACTCTCATGTTAAATTACCTAATGCTTCATTTTACATCAGGCTTAAGACACATAAAATATCATCGTCAACTTAATATAATAATGAAACTGATGTTTTGTTTGATTTTACTTTGCACATATTAAATTGTTTGATAATCCACAGCACATTAAAACAAGTTATGCTGGAATAACCAGAACTTATAAATCCCTTTATGGAATAACGAGTCGTAGTGCCTTTAGAAATTTGTAAAATGTGATTTGTTCTTATTTTAGTTTGACCTCAGTTGATCGTAAGAACACATATCAGTAAGATCATTCAGGTGCATGATCGTTCTCGTACCAACTTTCAAGGCAATTGGTTTTCAATCGTTCAACTTAAACTAGAAATAAAGCATCCCTACTACAAATTCTGTCATCGATTCTTCTTGTTTTCGGATCAGTTCGGAGATAAAGAAAAAATAAGACTTAATTAATTCATATAATAAGCGTTGGTCTTTACATTCTAAAACTGTGCTTTGCTCATATCGTTAAGGTATATTCCATCATGCTTAAACAAATGTCGTCTTCCTGAATCTTCATTTATTTATTTTTGCCGTGTACTAAATCAACGTTTGATGTTATGATTATTCAAAAGCCACGTCCAGGACTCTCAGAATCTAATGAGAGTTGCAAACGTTATTTAATAATGACTAAAAAAGTTTCTTGTCAGATCAAGTCATAAGCCTGCTTTCCATCACAGCAGCAAACATACCCTTTAGTCAACTAGCGAAAATAACTATTTTTATGTAAATCACTCATTAGCCACAAGGCGACTTCATATTTCTTGTAATCCAAGTACAATGCGATAAAAAATTTACACATATCTGTACTAACGAAACGATAAAACCCTAACACTTTCGAAACGTGGTCCTATCTTCTTCAGAAGAGTAAAGGTCTGTACTCCTCTGATGAAAAAAGATCTACCTGTAGAAAGTGCTACAGCTTTGTATTGTTTATGTAACGTGATTCATCAACCTTTTCTTACCCAACATGTTCCTACCATGAACACATAATTACATTGTTTTATGTTTTGTATTCCAAGTTTCTATTGAGTTTACATGTAGTACAAACATAAACTTTCTCACTTCAGCTAGCAAATCTCTGAAACACCTAGAAAGTCGCTTACACACCATAACGTAGTAATCCTCTACTTGAACCTATAATCCTACCTTTCCAGACTTTGGTGTAGATATGTGTAACGCGTTTCCAGCCACAAAATTAGCTGTCACAGCTTTCTATTTAGTTCGCGTGTCTTATTAATCCTTCAAGTAGTCAGGCCCGTACCTACAAGCTATTATTATCTCTGGTTCTAATGACAAACTCTAACAAAGTTGCTTATTGTATTACATTAACTTTAATGTTCATAATTTACTATAATCTCAAACAATGATCACTTATGCTATACAAACATAATTTGCTTAAGCATGGAGAATATCGATTTTGTTTCTTGTTATTATTGTGATATAACTTACAAATTCTCCTTAAGGCAGTGCCACAACTTAGTATGGCCTTCACGAAAACTTCATAACCATAATGAGATTCTGTGCTGTTTCAGAGCTAATTTGCGTTGACAATGCAAATTACAGTTGTAGATTAGCCTTCTTAAATATATTGTTATAGGTTAAATTTATTATAAAAAGTATTAGACCTAGAAACAATATATATATATATATATATATATATATATATAT
>NW_013665653.1:196057-222206 GCF_000517525.1 Limulus polyphemus | reverse complement strand
TTAGTCGTTGACAATGACAAATTAACTAGTTGTAGTATTAGTCTTACTTAATATATTGTTATTAGTTAATTTAATTAATAAAAGTATAGTACTAACGAAACAATATATATATATATATATATATATATATATATATCAAAGTCTACTTAAAAAAAATATACGATTATAGGTTCATGACAGCAGAAACCATGTAGAATCCAAAACATCTTGTAAATCACATTCACACACATAAACACACAAAAGAAAATAAAACCCTAGCGCTTTCAACAGGTGGACTTGTCCTCTTCATTGATTGGTTGGTTGGTTGTTGCAAAGTTGTACAATGAGCTATCTGTAATCTGCCCCTCCATGGGTATCAAAACACGAGTTTTAGAGTTATAAGTTTTCAGATTTGCCGCTGAGCCATTGGGGGACATGTCCTCTTTAGAATTGAAAAAGATGAAGGAAATAGGACTGCCTATCGAAAGCGTTAGGGTTTCATCGTTTTTGTTTAATATCATATGGTTTATAGGGAGAATTATATGATTAAAATTAAATGTATAATATGAAAAGGTACTAAATATAGAAACTATATATACATATACAAGTGTAATATCATTCAATAGTTTATATTGTCGATTGTTTTCCTGAACATTCTATTCATTTCAGACATTTTTTATAGATTTCTACATCTTGCCTTTAGAAGCATAAAACATAATATTTGGATTTTTCGGACATTCGCAAATACTGAATCTGAGTATAAATTACACAGGTATGCTTGTGTATTCTCAGGACCACTGATTACCTTACAGGTAAGAATAGTAACCAGCAAATGACAGCAGGCGTATAACGAAGTTAAACTGAATATGTGACTCTGACCGAATTGAAGAAAGAGACCAAACACAATGGATGAAGAATATGTTTGTTTGTAGTTAAGCACAAAGCTACACAAAGGGCTATCTGTGCTCTGCCCACCACGAGTATCGAAACCTGGTTTCTAGCGTTGTAAGTCCGCAGACATTCCGCTGTGTCACTGGGGGCATGTATAAAGGAAGTGCCAGTTTATTTGTATTTACCAACAATGAAAATGGATGTGTACACAGGACAATTAATAGTGTTACTCTAACTGGTTTGTTTGTTTTCGGATATCCGCTCAAAGCTACTCGAGGGCTAACTGCAATAACCGTCCCTAATTCTGACTTGACAGACCAGAGGAAAATCAGCTAGTAAACAGCACCAATTGCCAACTCTTGAGCTATCCTTGTTTGATCTGATTCTTGTAAGGTCTGACCGTTACTCTTATAACTAACCTAAGTTTCCAAAGTGCGAAGCGCCATATACTTTTTTAATGTAATGAAACGCGAATAATGATCCCACAAATTCATAATCCGGAATACTAACCACTGGGCCATGCTTGGCTCATACTGATTGGTAAAAAATCTTTAAGTGAGATTAGATGTGACTAAAATCTGAAAGAATGCTGCTTGTGAGAGAGAGCGTACAACGCAAATATACAAAATACAATAGCGTTATCTCTCCCAAAGCATATAAACTATCCACGGCAAGACCATTCCATAATTAACAAGATGGGATCCTCAGTAACCACGGCACTTGAAATCCTTTTTGGCAGGATTATCGTAAATTAATCTATGAGACTTTGTTTCCCTTTTTATTAGCTATATTTTTGTGCGTCAGCAATCCCAAGTGTGGCGCGCGCGTATACCCGATTCGATTTTATTACTAATCAGGATCTCTACCAGCCTACCCTCAAAACAAAATTCTTTTAGGCAGGATTAGAGTAAATTAATCTATGAGACCCTAGGCGTTTTCAAATAAATCAATAGAAAGGGTTTGACCTCCCGAGTCGAAAACTGTAATTAGATCTTAAATCGGTCAAGAGATGACAGAGCTATGTGCTAAAAGTTTGTACTTGGAAAAAAAAACTCAGATCCATTCTATGAGCCGTTTTGCCGCGGCTAAAAGTATAGAGATCATAGGCTCCAGGTAACTTCATCATAGTTAAACCACACAGTCTTCCAATGTCATATTTCAGGTGATAATTCCGAAATTTGTAGGTTCAAAGACCGTATCCAGTTTTCTCAACAGTCATGTGTCATTTATAAATTCTGCTTCCCAATGTATGAGGGCGCTACGTCGTATCGACTGTTAGAAGATTAGTAGATTCTTGAAAAAAATACTCATTTAATCCTAGGTTCAAACAATGTTTGGAATTTAATAAGTAAATGTGATGTGGTGCCAATGCCCAGTATGTTCAACGTAATCGGTAAAGCCGAAAACGAAACTATGTTATGGATAAAAGAGACGCTTCTGATCCTTCAAATGAAGCCTAGATTAAACAGTCAGCAAGCAACTACTGAATCTTTACTCGCAATTTAGGTAATTAGACTTTATTTAAATTTTTTCGCTCTGCTGTGTAAAGGTGAAAAAGGTTTCAGCAACATCTAATGGGGCTGTTTAGTTTTTTTGAGGAGTCAAGAATAAAAGTCAAGGCTACAGCAAGGTCATGAAAATCCCCAAATCCCTATCTGTTAACATTGGGGACAATTTTTTCACACAATTTTTGGTCTATTGACTTATGGCAATGAGTAAGTAGAACACCTACAAGTTAGCCTCATGCCGTATCCACTTCTCTATTATAAAACCTGCACGTGCACAATCACGTGTGATAAATTTCGAAAATTTGAGATGAACAAGGAATGTTCACCTGTTTAAATTAAATCGGAAAAAAATTGACCTGTTTCACATATCACATCTAGCTTGCAAATGTTCTGAACATGTCCATACCAAAACAATAATTTAGGATGTAGATGATTATTTTTAGGACATATCCACATTGGGCCATCTTGTGTTACCACCGCGGGGAATTGAACCCCGTATTTTAGCTTTGTAACTCTATAAACTTACCGCTGTCCCATCGGGGGACATTAATGATATTTACCATCAGTTGGCCATTTATGATCATTGTATTTTTTTTTTTCTAAAAAATGTGTATTATTTTGTATTTGTAACATACTGAATGTGAGCAATCAGCTGTTGTGCAATTTGTTGATAACTGAATTATTTCATAGTTGAAAAACTTTACTGCATAAGACATAAGAAGAAAAAATATTTGTCAGTAGAATTTTACGAAACCTACGTACTATCCATTTCTATGAAAGTTTATTAACTTTCACTTATAAGTTATTTCTAGGAAACCTTTAGTATTTCGGTGAAAACGCAACGTTGTTTCAGAAAGTCATAGCTATTTCCTTTTTTGTTGATAGAATAAAATTAAGCACTTGTATTATTGTATATGTATGTGTATTTGAAATTTTAATAATAAAAGGAATGTTATAAGGATTCTCTGTATATGAATAGTTCTGTTCGTAAACATTTTTACAGCCTCGCAAATACTTAAACTTAATAAATTATTTTAACAACAATTTCTGAAGGTCTGGTTTGTTATGCGCAAAGCTACACGTCCCTAATTTAGATTTTATTTTGTTTTGAATTTCGCTCAAAGCTACACGAGGGCTATCTGCGCTAGCCGTCCTTAATTTAGTAGTGTAAGACTAGAGGGAAGGCACCTAGTCATCACCACCCACCGCCAACTCTTGGGCTACTCTTTTACCAATGAATAGTGGGATTGACCGTCACATTATAACGCCCCCACGGCTGAAAGGGCGAGCATGTTTGGTGGGACGGGGATTCGAACCCGCGACCCTCTGATTGCGAGTCGAGCGCCCTAATCTTCAGGCCATGTCAGACCTGAAGGTGTGTGTGTACGTTGCGTAATAGTTAAAGTAAACTAAATTACATGAAAACATTATTTAATATTATATGTTCGTCCTAGCAATCTATGTTTCTTTAATTTTTATACTCATGTTATTCACAAACTTATCCAAACAATGCCATATATCTCCCGCATATTTTTACGCTGCTTATTATATTACACACATACTTTCCTTGTACTTTTTTCATAGCTTTCTAGTCATTTCCAATACCACATATTTACGCTTTCCCTTTCGGAAGTACTCATTTCTTACTGATGAAAAATCAAAAAGTATGTTTCTTAGCGAAGTAATCAAAACGAATTCTAAGCAAATTGATTAAAACTTTCCTCAAAGCTCAACCATCTGTGTGCACACCTTAATTTATTCGATTCTTGCCACACTAATTAAAAATACTGAGCCATACCACTGTCGAAATGGGAGTTTCCCTAAAGATCCAGTGAATATTTTATTATTTAAAGGTTATCGCAGAGCAAGAAAAAGCCGTTACTTCTGCGTGTTTGACTTTCAAAACTGCTGCATTTTATACTCCGCAATTCCCTGAGTAATGCTTAGTTTGACTTCACGAAAACTTACACGTGTTATTAGTGGGAAGATTTACTTTTCAAGTTGGTCCGCAGTGTCATATTTCGCCCAGAACAAGATTTATAAAATTTCTTGAATTGCATTCTATTACTACGCTTCGGAAAAAAAGAATTATGGGTGGGGGCTTTGATGCAGAACAAGTTAAAGTATAGACGTACATTTTCTGCATATATACATATATATGTGTGTGTGTGCTTAATATTAGAGGGAACTGAATTGTAGAACCAATGGGATACTAAGATTATCTACATAAGCGCGAGAAGCTCGTGAATAATTAATTTAAAGGTATAAGAGTAACCATGTCCATTTTAACTAGGTGTGAAATTCTCACAAGTTTCATTAATATTGTTCTTGTAATGTGTGTGGCACGTGAGTTGTGTTTACACGACGTTATACGGCTATACTATAAGGATGAAAAATACGTGCACTGATTATCATTAGTTTATCGTTGTAATTGTTTTTATGTGTGTGAAAGTTTGTTTCATATGAGAATTAACTGGTAATATTAGGGCAAGTTCTATTTACTCATTAAGAGAAAAATAGAATTTAAGAAATAGAATTAATACAATTGGTTGTTACTGAGAGTTTATTGTACAAATGCTTTAATGCTACAGCTGGTTATTACTGGAAGGATATTGTGGAAATGTTCTAACGTTACAGCTCGTTCTTATTGAGAGTATATTCTACAAACGTTCGAATTTTACAGCTGATTGTTAGTGAGAGTGTATTTTATAAATGTTCTTATGTTCCAATTGGATTTTACTAGAAGTGTATTATAAAAATGTTCTAAATCTTATCAGTACACTTCTAAATGCATTCGATATATATAATTACAGTTCTTTCACGTCCTGTTAAGTTTTCTTTACATTTCTTACCTTTACACAGTTCTCTAAAACGTATTTCTATACCTACAGAAAAGACTACGCAATTATCACTTGTACAAATCTGTTAATAACTATTTCACTTACAGCTTGTAAAAAATCTTACTTTTACTGTGTGAAAACTGTCACCAACATATTTGAAAATACAGTCGCTGTATTGCTCGATAGTCATTTGAAAATACAACGGATGTCAGATATTTTGAATTAGCTAACGATTGAAAGATAGAGGCACCAAAGATAAGGTTAGATATGGTTAAATTACTTGTAATTAGTAACAGTTAACATTAGCATTATGCATTAATCAAGGGTTTTTTTAGGGGGGGGGGGGGTTCTACCACAATACGCTAACAATTTAAGCCTCAAGTTTATATACCGGCCACCGCCGATAAGGTCCACATATTGAGTAATTTCATGATTTTGGTGTTACAGCACTCAATAAAAAAAACTGATCACACAATTGGGTGATCTCACGTATTTTCCATGTAAATACATTTCAGAGCCCAGCAGTGATTAGTGAAGTTAAGTCCAAAAAGTTGACGATATTTGTGCTTAATTGTGTGAGTGTGTCTTATGTTATTAAGAATTCTGTAACCAACAAAGTCATGAACCCACAAGTAGTTTTGTGCATAAATAGCTTAGAAAAATATATTTAAAAGTCCGAAATGGTCTAGACCTCTTTGGTAATTCTAGAGTTTAACAATTTTTAACGAACTTTAATGACAGTATTATAATATTTTTTGTAAAAAAACCGAGGAAAGGTTATTTGTTAAATGTAGCTCTTAATGTTCTGGTTATTCATTCTCCACAGTTAAGTATTTCTTTGAATCACCCAGCTAAGCTTCTATTAAGTAAACTGTTGAATTAAAGATATTGTTTTTGTTAGCTGCTCTTACAGAATACAACATGGAACAGTTGTCTCAGTTCATTTGCTGTTAGCAAATGCTGATATCATTGCTTCTTTATTGGTCCACAGATACACAGATACTAAAGTAATAAAGCTATCTTTAAATTTACTTCTTTCAGTTGTTTGGTATATAAACTGTGTTTTAGTAACAGAGGATTCCACGTTGCTTGAACAATCAAAACTTTACAAAAAGAAAAACCAACAATAATACAAATTCTATCTTTATATAACCTGTGTAATATTTCACAGAAACCGTTTATTTCAATCTTTAATTAATGCTATTGTTGTTCCCCTGCGTCCTTTTTGATGATTTAAGAAATATAAATCATACACTAAAGCGAGTAAGTTGATATAGTGTGATATTTTTTTATTAACAATATGGTTCAAAATGTTTAATATATCTATTTCTATCAGTGTTAATTTTTTATTATCATATATTTTTATTATAGTAATTATCTTGAACCGTTAACTTAGTATATGGATTTAAAAATAACCTAAATATCCTAAGTTTGCTGAACTCCGTGAGGTATTATTTATATATTATTAATATCGCCAACAGTGAGAGTACAAACTGATAAAATAATATATTTTCATAATTATAAGTAACAACATAAGAACAGTATATTCCATTATCTATATTCATTATTGATTTGATCGCTAATTCTGATCTATTTATGTAGATTGCTTTAATCATGAATTACCAATAATTAATTATGAATATGTAATTTTGAAAATTATGCTAGTGTATTTCTGGACTAATCAATAGGCCCTGAAAATCCATCAATTACGGAATTCCTATTGACATATTACATCCAGTGGGAAATTAGTATTTTCTTTAACAAATAAAAGTGTTTAACAACACACTTTTATGATTGCTCTGAATATTTTCCAAACTTTGATAAACTACTAACGACATAAAAAGTATGTAATTTCAGTTGCTATAAAATCTTGATGAGAGGTTAGAGGATCTTATATTGTTTGTTAAGTTGTTTACTTTCGTATGTGCTACAATTACTTCCAGTTTCTGGATATTCTTTTGGTAAATGAACTTACTGATGTTAAATCAAATAATTTATACTTCACCAGCAGTAGCGACAAGTTAAAAAAGCAAGGAATTTTATTCTGCGACAAGTGGCTTAAGTTAAAGCTCGTGTATAAAATAATTGAACTTGCTTATCTTCTGTGAACAGGATAAACTGTGATCTTACAAAAGTTAAATGTCATTTTAACATCATTGTGTTTAAAAGTAAGATGTGTTAAAGTCGTTAACGAAATGATTAACAATGTTCTATTTACGGTAGAGTTTAAATGACACCAATGTGTTTGGATGAACTCCTATGCGTTTATAATGTTTAACTATTTACAGTGGAGTTAAGATGAAACTAAAGTATTTGGATGAACTCCTATGTGCTTACAATGTTTAAGTATTTACAGTAGATTTGAGATGACACCAATACATTTGGATGAACTCCTATGCGTTTATAATGTTTAACTATTTACAGTGGAGTTAAGATGAAACTAAAGTATTTGGATAAACTCCTTTGTGATTACAACGTTTAAATAATTACAGTAGATTTGAGATGACACCAATACATTTGGATAAACTCCTATGTGTTTGCAATGTTTAACTATTTACAGCAGAGTTGAGATAACACTATTGTATTTAGAAGAACTTCTACGTGTTTGCAATATTTAACTATTTACAGCAGAGTTGAAATGAAACCAGTGTATTTGGATAAACTCCTATGTGCTTACAACGTTTAAATAATTACAGTAGATTTGAGATGACACCAATACATTTGGATAAACTCCTATGTGTTTGCAATGTTTAACTATTTACAGCAGAGTTGAGATAACACTATTGTATTTAGAAGAACTTCTACGTGTTTGCAATATTTAACTATTTACAGCAGAGTTGAAATGAAACCAGTGTATTTGCATGAACTCCTATGTGTTTAAATACAACTCTATACCAGCAGGTAGTCGTAAAAGGACTTATTTTTCTTTCGTTCTTGAAGATAAAAACATTTTTTTTTGGTATTCCGAGATGCTTTTAGATGTGATTTGTTCAATTGGTATCAAAGAGCCCTACTAGTGCTGTCGCGGAAATAATTTAAAGTGAGTGTATACAAAAATAAAATAAACCCTTCCTTGTAATGAACATGGCATTATATGTCCTTGGTGGATGCAGAAAAAAGTCATTGGAACTACATACCTCTAGTAATATGAGCAAGAATGTTTGAGGTTAAATGCATTTATTTGTATATAATCTGGAGATATGTGCATCAATAAATTCTCAGCAAAATATTACGGTAAGTCCATTGAAAGCACGTGAAGACCACGTGCACAAATTAATGATTTGGTGCTATATAACGATTATATTTTTAATCAAATAGCTCATTCGTCCACAGTATCATTTACCTTGTATAACACTCTCGGAAAGCTTTTGATATTTTCAACCATGTTTTTGTGAAAGTAGTGTGGATTCGCTAATTCCCGGCTGCCCCACAAGAGATAACGCTCTTATTTACCAAACTATAATTGCATCTTCCATGACTGCATAGAAGCTTGATGGCAGTATTTTGTTGTCGATAAATTTGAAGGGCGTAACATTCTCTGACGGTGAAATTATTCTCGTTTAATATGTTAATGTCTAAATTGTTAATTTTTTCGACACTTCCCAGCGCGGTAATCTAGTTATAAGGACTAACGAATCAAAAGTGTTCAGGCGGTTGAAGAAGAAAGAGATAAAAAACAACTTGAGTAACTTTGCAAAAAAATCAATTGTTGGATATATTGAATGTGTAAGAAAGAGTTCTGTGCTCAGTATGATGAAAAATCTTTTAGTTTCCGTTTCGGTTTGAAATAACCGAGTTTGTACAAATGGGAAAACAACTAAATGATTAATCCTTTCATCCTCAGAATGTATTGTCTCTGTGATTCGTTGATGTTATCCAAGATACATTTGTCTCTATATTCAAGAGTATTATTATAATTTGTTAATTCGCTTCGGTAATAAAACAGATAACAATCCGCCAAGCTTAAAACTAGTCACTGTTTTCTGACTTGTAAAACAGATAACAATCCATTAGTCACTATTAGCTGGATAGTAAATCAGACAGCAATCCGTTAAGCGTACAACTAGTCGCTGTTTTTCCCTTTTATAAAACAAGAATAATCACTAGATATCTTTCAAGCAACGGTTAACTGACTTATAAAACAGACAACGCACTTTCAATCAGTGTTAACTGATTTATAAAACTAATAATGTTTCAGAAATACGTCTAGTCATGTGTATAGTTAACTTACCTATCAAACAGATAACATTCCCTTGAAGTCTTACTAGGCATTATTAATTAACTTATCAAACAAATAAGAAGCCTTTAGACATCCCACTAAACTATCTTAGCTCAATTATCAAACATATTATAATAGTGTAGCCTATGCTTACATATCAAGCGAATAAGAGTGACGTATATTCTAAAGAAATTTTATGGTACCAACAGTTCTCATAGAACACTTCTGAATCCCATTTCCCCCAGAAATGTTAAAATAAGTTCTGAAATAACCTTAACGGATCTTAAGCTATGGGGATTTGGCGAAATATCTTGCACACGAATATTAAAATTAATGGTTATTTTTGCTGAAATATTTGTTTACTGTTGGACTTCGAGACAGGTTGCATATATATATATTACGTATCTAACAATATCTCTCAATATCTATCTTTCCAGCTTCCATATTGTACACAGCAGTTGTACGAGGCAAAGTGGCTCTTCCATGTGACATTTCCTCCCCCTCCACCGATGACTCCGCGGCTCTCATCTTGTGGTACAAGGATGACTCAGCTCAGCCTATTTATACACTGGACGCTAGAAGAGGTAACGTCGACCAAGCCCACCAGTCCTCTGGTCATCAGCTGGAAAACCGTGCTTATTTTAACATGATCAACAGGCCAGCGTTTCTCCAGCTGGATCCAGTAAAGGAAGAAGACGCAGGGGAGTACAGATGTAGGGTAGACTTCCACAAGGCCCGAACTGTTAACACGGTCATCACGTTGAAAGTTATTGGTATGTAAAAGACATTCGTTTTAAATTTCAAATTTGAATGGGGATTCTGGCGTTCATCATAAAAATTATGTATTATGAATGGTTAACATTTGATTATACGAAAGTATTAAAGCTCCTCTTATTTTGGTGAATTTCACGAAATTTGCTTTTTTGTTTGACGACTAACTAATGTCGTTGAAGCTTTTCTATTAATGTTATTATAACCAAACTTGCTTCTAGTGTTTTACAACTATTTTATTTTATTTTAAAAGTTGTTGTTGTTACTTGTTTTAGCGTAGAGCTACACAATGAGCAATCGGCGTTATGTTCATCGTAAAGATTGCGCCACGAATTATAGCGCCCAAAACCCTAAAATTTAACGTTCAGCCACAAGGGGACGTATTTTGAAAGGCTTATAATGTTAAACCGAAGATAGTAAGTTTTGTTTGTTTGTTGGGAATTATGCACAAAGCTATACAATGGGCTATCTATGCTTTGCTCACCACGGGTATCGAAACCCGGTTTCTAGCGTTGTAAGTCCGCAGACATACCGCTGTGCCACTGTAAGTTTTGAGCAATGTTCAGCAGTTTTAATTTTCGGATTCTATGATAACAAAATGGTCAACTTAGTTCCAATGAGAACATCACATAACATCGCCAGCTACCGTCTGTCATAAATTTACCACATTTGAAAAACAGAATGACAAATAGGCTAAAACAAAATCGCTAAATAGATTAAGTAGCATATAATATTTATTTTGCTGAACTAAACTTTTTATCCATTAGACAACTATAGGTTTCTTTAATAGTGTAAATATAATTTCAGTGATGTCATAAGGCATGAAAATAAAGCATAATAATTATCAATCATAAAACAACCGCTGTTTTATTTTCTCTCGAAGAAAGAAGACGCTTAACAAGATGGCGATATTATTTCATTTCAGACCAAGGCGATACTGCATTACATGTCAAATATCAAACAATATATCATAACAGTAAATGTATATAAATATTGTTCAGTAATTGCTAATAATATTGATATTTCACCTAAACAAGCAAAAACGCTTTAGCAACGCCTTCTACTTCAAGGGAACTATACATATTGTTGAGAGAAGGTTGATTATTGACCCCAATAGCATTGGAAGTGCCGACTCTCTCGTCCAGAGAATCCAGTGCTTCCAAGGCGGTTAAAGTCCATATTCAACCTCTTCTCATCATGAAAAAATAGCTTAAATCATCCGTCAAATACCATAGAGTTTGCTTTTTCATGGGAATACGAAACAGTTTTAGCCAATTTCTGTTTATCAACAAACTAGTGCCTATTCCACAAATAATTAATTGATGAAAAACGTAGTTCACAATTGGTGTTTTTGTTTTGTTTTACTTTATTGCATAATAGCATGATTCACGCCGAAACATGAATCGTATCTTATTTTTACACTAAAATCTTTAATTCATTTTTGAGACCATAGAACTAACAAGAAATAACGTTACATGAAAAATTAAATATTGATGTAAATTTATCTTTGATAAAAAAAATGTATATAGGGTAACCTAACGAGAGTAAATATACACGTAATCATTAACAAATATAAATGTATACACATTAATAAGTCAAAAACTCTGTCGCAATTTTAAGCAAAAACTGAGAATTTTGTTTCTCCGAAGAAATCACAAGTAGTCAAAAGATATACAATGGCGGATTCTTTAATAAGCAAAAGAAAGGAAGTCTAGCCCAAGCGACTGATTCTTTCGTATGCAAAAGAAAGGAAGTCTAGCACAAGCGACTAATTCTTTAGTAAGCAAAAGAAAAAAAAGTCTAGCACAAGCGACTGATTCTTTAGTAAGCAAAAGAAAGGAAGTCTAGCACAAGCGATTGATTCTTCGGTGAGCAAAAGAAAGGAAGTCTGACACAAGTGACTGACTCTTTAATAAACAAAAGAAAGGAAATCTTACACAAGTGACTGATTCTTTAATAAACAAAAGAAAGGAAATCTGACACAAGTGACTGACTCTTTAATAAGCAAAAGAAAGGAAATCTGACACAAGTGACTGATTCTTTAATAAGCAAAAGAAAGAAAGTCTAGCACAAGAGACTGACTCTTTAATAAGCAAAAGAAAGAAAGTCGAGCACAAGCGACTGACTCTTTAATAAGCAAAAGAAAGGAAATCTGACACAAGTGACTGATTCTTTAATAAGCAAAAGAAAGAAAGTCTAGTACAAGAGACTGACTCTTTAATAAGTAAAGGAAAGGAAGATTAGCCCACTTACCATATATACAAAGTCTGAACTAGCTGAGTAGCAACGTATTGTTTTTCAAGGTAAATGTCATCATAGCTAGAAAAGTAGACCGTCTCTGCATTTGTGACTATTTAAAGTATTTATGGTTGTTTGACATATAAATGTAAAACTTTCGATTGAAGTGCGTGTATAAGTAAGGCAACTTGTCCAATATGCCTTCTATCAAAGCCCATGATTACCACTGTGTAGATTCCAAATACTAAACGGTGACGAGAAACACCTGAATTTGTTCCTCTTTGCTTTCTTCGTTAATGTATTATTCGCGCTCTTTAAACCAAATTCCCTTTGTATAAGGTTCAGAAGACCGTCAGTATACGTAAAAGTGTACTTTTATTTTAATTGGTTGTCGAATACAGGGCTTACGCTAAATAAGTTTGGATATAAACGTATAAGCGGTGGAAGAATCATACAACCTACAACTTTGTCAGTTGTTAAAGATGCATAAAGACACATAGTTATGATAAAACTGAAGACCATAGATGGTGTTGCACGGTGACTTTGAAACAGTAATATCTTAAAAACACAATGGTATTGATGCACGTCAGATCATTTGTTTAATATGCCCCATTCCCGTTTTACCATCAGAGTTCAGACGAGGTAGGACATAAAAGACAGCAGTACGAAGCATAATAACAGGAAAATGCATCATGTAAATCTGACTATCAAGACACACGGTGGTGTGTCGTGCGGCCAAAACAACCTGCAGGACACACTGTGTGTCATTAACAGGAGTGATAGTTTAGCAATTTTCCACTTTCTGTAGCTCGAACTACGACAAGCCAACCTGAGAAATATTTTCAATGGGCGTACTCTACTGGACCCTTACTTAAAATTCCAAATTTCAAGGCAATCCATTAATAAATACACGAGATATAAAATCTCCAATTTCGATTGAATTTCTTCCTTTTTTTTCTTCTTTGCACCTAAATTACGGAAACTTTATTTGGTATAAAAACATATATTTAACTTTCGTGGATTTGTATTCAAATTTAGAACCTGATAGATATTTACAACCTACAATTAGCTGTCAAATTTGGTCTAAATATAAACAACATGTGCAAAGTTATTAAACAAAAACAGCTCAATTTTGACCAAAATTTTTGCGCACGCCTGCACAAAAAGTCACGTGAGCTATCGGTATGAAATTTTTACTACAACTTCACCTTAGATTGAAGATGACTGTTTTTAGTTTTTGTCATTCGGATTAAAGACAGCTGATTTAGAGCAGCAAAACTATAGGGTGATAGCACGTCCAGATACATAAGAATTGGTGAAGCGAAGCAAATTAGATTATCAGTTTCTAGCTTAAATTTTCAAAAGAATCATACGGGTGGACGGTTATTATTCATTATTCATTGCTTACTTTTAAGCACAAATGTGCTACACTTTATGAAATTCTCTTAATTAACGAGAGTTTAGCGCCACATGATATTACCCACCATCATGTTCGAAGTTAAACAAAAAACGCTTCCTGGCTAGCTAATGAATGAATATTTGCTGTAAAATGTTTATCAATGCTATAAATGCAAGTTACCAGTTTGGCCGCCAATTTTGATTTCATTCCTTTAAGTCGTACCCTCAATCCTTTTCTGGACACACCTTTTTTTTTCACACCTAAGGTGTTTTTGAATACACATATTTTGCCTAAGCGTTAACATGAAGTATTTGAGGCAATCCCCCTAGCCTTGTACAGAAATAACAAATTATAACAGATAGGGAAATTTGTGGGTAAATATCAGTAGCCTCATTTTGTTCTGATAAATATCTAATTATCTACAATATAAAATGTTTACTTTTCATTAAAGGCCCAAAATGAAAAAAACAAAATATGACAGTTGCATTCCTTCCATGATTCTAAGGATTCAGTTTAAAAAATCTTGCAAAAACATATTTTACATATCAAAATTCATACAACCTGACAAAAAAAGTGTAATTTTTTACAAATTTGTTTGATTTTTAGGTATATGAAGTACGAATTTGCATTTTTTGTTTACCTTAAATAGATATATTTCTACATGGAAACTGGAAATAGCATAAGTAATTTTATTTCTACATACCGAACACTACTGACTGACAAACGTACGTGAATTTATGAAATAATAAAGTTTTTACAAATCAAAAACAGAAGAAAACTCGCATTTTGACTGCATGTATATTCGTTGTGTAAAACAAGAAACTATCGATTTCATTCTGATTTATGCGTGGTGATGATTCAGTTTATCAAACTTCTACATCTTCAGAGAAAAGCTTAAAAAATAAAAAGTCTCGTCTTTCATTCTATTATGAAAATGCATTACAAATTAGGCATTTCTGATATTCATCCGCTCCAGTAAAACAAACAGTGCTTCTTTCGTTTACACCACAGAGTTCCACAATCTTCTGAGCACTTACTTACTTAAGATGTTATCCAAATATCTATGTATAAAAAATGAGTTTTATCTAATACATATATTTCATCTTTACTTCATTAGGAATTAAGAGATTAAAATATCTAGTTGATATTTCTAGTTCGTATTTCTACTTTATATCTGCCTAACAACATATTAGAAGAAAAGCATTACTTAGTTTTCGTCTGTTATATCTAGACCGAATATGCAATTTACACTATTATAAGTTGATACGAGTCACCTGCCCAGATTGTTGTAACAGTATGAATATAAAGTACTCTTGTTCAGCCTATGATCACTAAATCTTGTCACTGGTTACCAGCTGAGCATTGTGCAACCATGTGGACAGTTAATTGTTACACGTTACAGTATGGGCTTTGTTTCTATACTTGTTTTCACCATAAGTTCTTATACGTCTGTGCCAACTGGCAAAGCTGTGGGTCGTGAGATTCACCAACCCCTTATATGTTTAAACCCAAAATGTTTTTATGCCACCCTTCTATATGTATATTTTGGAGAAAAATGCTTTTGGCCATTTTTTACATATTCTAGGCTGACGTTTCTAATCACAGTTTTAAAACCGTCTTAACGTGATTATAAAATTAAACTCTTAACTCATATGCTAATACTTTCTTCAGGTTACATGTTAAAAGGCTTGAAACCGTAATTTTGAGAGGTTATTACATGTATTGCTACTTTCCGTAGGAATAAAAATTGAGTTTAAATCCATTGAATTAGCAGTTTATTTAAGATCTACGTAAAAACGCATCTAAATTATCTGAAAATACGATCGAATGAAATGTTTGAAATAAAAAATGAATAAGAAACCACAGGTAATCTTACTAATACAAATTGAAGCTGCATGAATTACTTGGGCATGTACCTAACTGGGAAGTTGACGTAGAACTTGTTATACTCGGACAGATAGAGTCCGGTCAGTTGCTCCCAAGGGGGTCATGAGAGTGAAGTGCGTTCCATACAGTAACGCTCTTCATCTAATTCCGTTCGTATAATGGAAAGATTAGAAATCAGATTCCCAAAGGAGTTGATGAATCAGTGAGACATCATTGGCCAAACTACTTGATTCCAGACTTCAAGCTTACTTTTACTCAACAAAACAGGAGTCCGTGTAATACCGAAGTTCTAATAATCTGTTAGTTTCGATGTTACAAATATATTAACTTTTAATAGTTTAATTTAAGGCCCGGCATGGCCTGGTGTTTAGGGCGGGTTCGAATCCCCGTCTCCGATGATACTTACTCTTTCAGCCTTGGGGGCGTTATAAAGTGACAGTCAATTCCACTATTTGTTGGTAAAAGAATAGCCCAAGAGTTGGCGGGGGGGGGGGGTGACTAGCTGCCCTCCCAAGAGTCTATTACTGCAAAGCAAAATTGGAGAAAACTAGCGCAGATAGTCCTCGAGTAGTTTTGCGCGGATTTATTTATCAAACCAAACTTAATAGTTTCTCAAGAGGTGTCCAAAGCATACAACTATGTTAGAGTAGTAAACTCTTGCTATTTCGTCCATTTTGAAAGATGGTGTAATTTTAAGAATTTTAAGCTATATTAAGAAGAAGAATATTAAACTTGTGTCTTGTAAAGAAGAATTTAGTGAAAGCGTTTAGTGAACCATAAAAGTAATACATTCTTCGTGTTGTTTAAAACATAGAAAGTTTAAAAAAACATTTAGTAATTTACGTGGTATTAAATATAACGTTTTCCCTTATAACTAAGGGAGCTGCCTGATCAACAATAACATTGTAATTCTGATTTATCTGTAAGATTAGGAGGACATTAGCTCATTAACAAGGATGTTGGTACGTATTATTACTAATTGTTAGATTATTTCTTTCGTCATGAGAAGAATATCAGGTAGGAAAAGAATTCTCATTACTACGAAACTCCCTAAAACGAGGAGTTAAAAACCCCCTTTTTTTTCTGGCTGCTTTTTTTTGGTATCTCATTAATAACTTTCGTCAGCTCACAAAGATTCACCTTCATGGTTTCAAGTTTTGTCGTAGCTAATCTTTGATACATCCAAAGATAACTCAAATACCTTGGCATTCAGTTAGCATTTTAAATTATTGAATCGGAAAGATTCATTTGACATTTTTTAATGGGCTTCCGTATTTTATGTCCAATTACCTGATTTGTACGAAATAGAGAGATGGATTATCTCCTCATTTGCATACCTTACGGCACGTTCAAACGAAGTTTCATGAAATATGCATTAGTTCATTTATGTTAATAGGGGGACTATACACTCAATAATATACTATATTAATGACTCGTATATTGTATATGTCCACTCAACAGCACGTTGCTTTTTGCGTGATTAGTCGTACAAAACGTACATTATTTTAGGTTAAATATTATACAGATGTGTTTGTGACAGTTTAGTTTACATAGAAATGTTTCTATCACCAACCTGTTTTCCTGTGAAGGATGTATAAACGAGTACTCTTAAAAAACAAACAAGGATGTGCACACTAAAATAACTTGAACTCAATGTCAGAAAAAAAGCAACGTGAGTATATTAACAGCCCTGTTGACAGTGCTTATTCCTGTGCATTTCTAAGATGTTTTAAAACATGTCCGAACAAGTTATATATATAAACTATAAACTAAGATGGTTTCACTTCAAGATAAATATATATAAGAAACTTCTAACCTGTTTTTTTATCAATCTGTCCTTTATTTACCAAACTTTTCTAAGTTTTAACTGGTTTCGTAGCATCACAAACTGCTCTATAAATATAAAAACTTTAAAAATCATGAACTAAACACTTTTTAAAAGTTTAGAATTTAAGCTTAAGATCTGTTTACAATACACAAATTTTGTGTTTTAAATTTTTTATTTTATATACTTAAATTTTCACAAAATTCAGGCTACAGAGTAAATTATTTAATTATTAACGTTTCTAATGAAAAACTATTTAAATGAACATCAACATTAAAATATTTTTCACGTTAACAATAAAATGACTATAATGCAATAGACAAATTCCATAGATTACAAATATTATTGTTGAAAAATGCTTCACTTACTTTGTCCTGAATTACCTTAATGTTCCTTTGGAGTTTTCCACAATATAATTACGTTTTGTCTAAAGTACGCCCCCCAAACCACTGGATTCTTATTTATTAAACATTTCGCCTCCTGGCGGCTTTCGATTAATATTTAAAGACGTGTTTAAACGGTCAATAAAATATTTTTCAAAATTAAACCTTCTTTCTTTTTCATCACAATTTAAAAAAGGTTCATTGAATCCGTTAAAAAAGTAAAGTTAGAGAAATAAATTTCTGATGCCAAGAAACTACTTAAATAAAGGAGAGTTTGATAAATAAAGAACAGATTGGTAGAAAAGAAAGTATTAGAGTTTTCTTATATAACGAACTGAGAAAAATTGTGTGTCTCTCTTTTGTTGTCATCCAAAATAAAGTTACATACAATTGAAAGCAATCACAATACACAAAACTTAACTTACTTCGTCATAAGTGTTAATCATCTTCACTGTAATAATGAGTAAACATAAAAGATGGATTTTTTCATTACGCGATGATGAAGAAGCAAATGACACTGTATAGTAGAGAAGATAATGATTTGCGAGATTTCAAATTTCTCTCTGTAATACACCGAGCTTAACTTTTCCAGCATTCTTAAAATTAAGATTTTTATTTGATCTTCGTGTAACTCTATATATCATTAAATTTAATTTTTGTTCTTCAATCAGTTGATTGATTTATATGGTTGAGTAATTAATTTAAACGCTTTTCAATATGAAGATCAGCAAGTCACGTAACAAATAGCATGTATCAGAGCGACATTTTGACATTGTTCCATTACGTAAGTAGTGTGATACCACCAAATATTGACCATATAACATCCATTTTCGACGCAAAATATTCATACACTCACATGAAAAAATCTGTTTAAATCAGATATGTAGAATTTTCAAGACGGTAATATCCCTTTTGCTTAATGGCATTTAAACCCAAAAGAATATAGATCAACTTGGAGCACCAGAGCTATCCACAAGTAAACCTACAACAAGTAGAATCCCATCCATGTTAAGAAAAGTACGGTATTTTGTAACAGGTGAGAATACATGAACACAAAGGTCAACTGCAAAAGCCGTCCATGTGTCCCATGAAAGATAAAGCTTCCAGTCATACCTCCCATTCAACAGTCACATACCTTAAGAAGCTGGAGAATGGAGGGGATATTCACATTAAACAATGATGAAATGGGAGACAGCTGTTTAGTACAGAAGAATATTTCTAAGAACAGTATTAGCGGACTAATCTACGAATGTAGTTCAGGTAGGAAGGACAACGTTTCGAAAGTCTTCTGTCTTTCATCTTCAGATCTTCACCTTTGTTTGTTCATTATGAATAATCTGCTTAAATCATTTATAAAAGAATATTCATGCAATTCGATACGAAATCATACTGATCATGTCGAAGGATACAGTGCTATTTCTGTGTGATTGAATTGTTAAAATGAGAGCTGGGAAACCGTTGTCCTCGTACACTAGAGGGATTGTGGAAAGAAAGCGGGAAGGAGTGAAAAGCTTCGAACAGAACACCCTTACGACGGAATCTTTCGCAATGGAAATTACATTGTAGAGCTATTTTTAAGAAGCATGTTCGTCAAATAGAGCATGACTGGACATGGCAACATTGACAATAAGAACGTGGTGAGACTCCAAAATTGTTTTCGTGTAACGTAATCAGCACTCTGTATAATTTAAATCTGCATTTTTACTAGGTTTTCTTCGGACAAGTTTATATAATTTCCGATATTATTTTTCTTTAGACTTTTCAAGCAACTCCGTAGTTCCATAGGTCACATTTGTTTTAAACATTTTCAAAAACTTAACAACTTATCTATTTTTTATCTAAATTTAATCACAAATTCTATAGACCCCTAAAACTGGATTTCTGACAACTCTTTAATATCACTAAATATATATTTTTGATATATTTCAGCAATATGTGATTTATAAATCCTACCAAACAATTTGTATCTAACCATTTTAACATTCATTTTTTCATGAAGCTTTTCATCAAACGTTTATTCTTTCCCATTACATTAAACTTAAATAAACTAATAACTCATCCAATTTCTATCTACTGTAAGCATGGTACAAAATAAAAATAATAACTAAGTTTAATAAATTTGATCAGCCTATGGACGAATAAAAACTACATAAATTCATTGTTATAGTGTTTTGACTTACTATATTAAAACTTAGATATGCGCTTGAGTACATAAGTTTTGATTCACATTCCTGTTAGTAAGTCCATTGAGGATTTCAAATCAGAGGTGTGTAAAATATCATTTCAAATCTGCCTTTTGTCTGCAGCAAGTTACTATTTGGGAGACTTTAAGATTAATACCAGAACTCATCAACTAGATTGGAGCTGTGACAGACAAATGTGTATCTGAAATGTTAATTGTATGAAAACAATACAGTGGTGTAAAATGTACAAGCTGGCGAAGCAGTGGGGCTCTTTATGCTTAACAAAAGCACAAGGACCCCAATCCTTTATTTCACAGACATCACTTTTGTTAGAACTATAAAGCTTCAATGTTTCGCAAGTTTAGGCGTTTCACATAAAACAGTTATATTTAGCAGATAGGGAATGTTTTCTTTTGTTTGTCTGTTTGTTTGTTTTGTTTCAGAATTTTCTGGCAAAACTACACAAAAGACTATCTTCGCAGAGGCGTTCCTAATTTTATACTGATGAACCAGATGGAAGGTAGCTCTAGTCAACAGCACCCATCGTCAACTCTTGAGCAACTTTTGTCTGAGAGAGTAGTTGAATTTGACCGTCACTCTTATAACGCACTCGCAGCCTCAATATGCGGAACGGATCGTGAATCCTCGGTCTCACAGCTCTAGCATGCTAACCACTAGACCACACCCGGACTAATATATCGAATGGAGAATTGAAAAAGATCCATGACGTATTTTTACTGTATTGTATCAAATGCCAATGATTAGCTGATATTTTAATATTTCAAAGTCATTTGTTTTCATATAAGGACTGATAGAAATTACAGATATTTTTTTTTCGTTTGAAAGTGTGTTAGAAGTTATCTAAGTTGTGTGCAAAATCAACGGTCCGAAGCAGCAGATGGTCCCAAGAGATCTATTGGATTGAGACCAGCGGCCTTTACTTTTTTTGGTCATTTCATACACTGGATAGTTTTCTCCTTGGAGAATAAACGTTAGTAATAAGAACATGATATAGGCCGGCTATATTGTCCATCAGCCTGAAATCACTATCAGGAAATCATTCCTCTTTTTCACAGGCATCGCTGACTTATTACTGATGACGAAAGAATCCACGACGCATTCGTGACTGATCCCACACAAACACCTTAACTGAACCACTTCTAGACCAGTCGTGTTCTTTTCTCACACACTGTGGTTGTTCTTTTTGTTTTCTTACTGTGATATAAAGCGCCTTCAGTTGTAGGGAAGAAACAAAATCGGAAATCATCCGTAAACAGTGGATGCTACTGGTAACGAGGTTGCATGGCAACTTAACCGATTCCCAAACCAACATATAACCGAGCTTGTCTAGAGAAAAATATTTCAACTTATAAAACCCCAGTTTACACGAAATGCGAACGTCTATTTTTCTAGATATATTCAGGAAGTAGCTTCATCTCATCCAGCTTATTATTTTCTGACTCTCGAGCTGAATTTTATGTAATATTATTCTTTTTCGTCACTGACTATAACTTGTACCGCTAGATAGCGTGAGCTATGAAAAACCCGAATTTTCTATGATAGTGATATAAACTTCGAGTGGGAAAAATTGGAATTAATACTCTAAGAACATGAATATTAAAAGGGTAGTATTATACTTCTCTGTATATTTATCCCGCTGACTCAAGTTGATCTAAAACACTGTTATATTCATTGCGTCTTTTAGATATTTATCAATAGATTATAGTTCACTAAACTGATGAAATAACGGATGTTTTTGTTTTTAGAACGACATTCGCCATTTTAGTCCAAAAGTTTGTTTCTTTGTATATCGTTGAATTTCGTGAAAAATTACGTGAGGGATAACTGCGCTAGCCATCCATAATTTTGAAGCGATAGATTAAAAAACAAGCAGTTAGTCAAGACTGCCTTCCGTCAAATCATGGACTGCTCTAATCGTATAGTGGGATTTGACCATCACTCTTATAACGCACCGATGGCTCCAAAGTTTGGAGCGTGGATTTTGGGCGAAGAGACGCAAATGATAACCCATTGGTTTCACAGTCCTAGTAGGGTTACCACTAGATCACGCCCGGATCTTTACTTAATATGACCAAGCTGTAAATCTGTTTCACGCTTTTACGTCATTTCTCGGTTTTAAGTACACTGATTTGTTCTTATAGCAAAATTCTGAAGATTTAAATGATATTTTTGAAAAAATATATATATATCAACAAAGGCATGTGCAAACCTAATCACATATTCAAAAATTTAACAAATATAAAATGATGAATATATTGGTAAAATAAAAGTATGTTTTAATCAATTGTTCATACATTAGATAATTTCAGAAAGATAGAAAGAAAACTTGATTTAGCTAAATAAGTGCTAAGATTGTAAGGAAAGCTCTTCTTTAAGTGCCTTATGTAGGCTTATAAATGCATGCATATATTTTTTTATACTAGATCAATAAAACAATTATGTATATAGTGCTTCTTTATAGAACCTACAAAACCTCAGATTCACAGTCGGTACACTAACCATTAGGCTATATTAGGCCTTAGTCCAAAAGCACATTTCGATAACACTATTATCTAGGGATAGTAGTAGCTATTTCATCTTTATAAAGGCTCCTTTCGTACATAATAAATCATACGTCACACCTAAACTGTCAGTTTACATGTTGATAAACCCATTCGATTTGTATAGAGTCACAGTGTTAACAAACAATAGTGTCTTGATAAAACTCTTCTTTGGAGCCTTTGGATCAATTATCTATATTAATTAAATGTATGTGTTTTTATTACTAACCCTACTTTAAGAAAAATGCACTGTTTCGCTTCTTAAATGTGACGCATTTGAATGCATGGTTTATTATGCATCCACTGAGTTTATTTATAACTTATTACTCACAGTAACAAAGATGGGTTCGAAAATGTTTCAAAAGCAGTAGGAAAAAAACGAACCTTAAGATGCTTGTGTGTGATTTAAACTCATGTTTAGAAAAAGTTGATGGTTTTATAAGTCATTACACGGCCTTTTGAACATCAGTGTTGTAAATACGGTTGATAAAAATTATGTTTTTAGTAACTTTAAATTTTGCAAGCATATTTATATATTCTTAGTTTTAACAGAAAGTCGTTTACATTTTCAATTACTTTGTGCATGATTCATTAAGAAAACGCTCCCCAGTGCTCAAAACTTACAGTGGCACAGCGGTATGTCTGCGGACTTACAACGCTAGAAACCGGGTTTCGATACCCGTGGTGGACAGAGCACAGATAGCCCCTTGTGTAGCTTTCTGCTTAATTACAAACAAACCTTAAGAAAACTTTTACTAAAGCTACACAGTACAAGATTAAATAATTCCCTCAGGATATATAATTTTCTGATTGACAAATAGAATTCAAAGTCAATATGGGAACAAGTATTCTTAGAGGATGTGGTATCGTTTTCAGTAGTAAACTTCATTTACTGAGGAATTTTTCCCGAAGAAATAGAGCGATTTTTTTGTGACGGTTCTCAGTAAAAAGGGTAGATAGTATCGTGTATAAGTAGCTGTGTAGAATCAACTCTTTTCACTTCAAGCAAAATAGAATGTAAATTATCTGCGGAAAGTTAAAGTTAGGCGATATCGAACTTAACATTATGAAAGGTGATTTCCTCGTCATTAATATCCTCATGTCATTTCTGGTGGGAAAATCGATGCTCTTTTGTCCACATGCTATTTTCCTTAATCGTGTTATATTCCAGATGATGGAACATTTCGGAACATCTTTGGATTTAATGTGCTATTTCTTTAAGAAAATGTTCAACTATATGCTAAACTGATTTCAAATGGTACAAGTTTAGTCCAAAATCGGCACCAGCTCTAAAAATTTAAACAAGGCATTAGAATGGCATAAAAGTATATTAAATCGAGAGATGAAGTAAGTACGAAAACAAGTTTCACATTTTCCGGAATTAAAATTCCATCGAACTAATCCCGGATTTCTAAGCAGAAAAATCCACTACTATATACCATTTCAATTAACCGTTACGTACCGTAAGATACACGTATACCTACATTTCTTACTCAGTGACATAGTTAAGCCTATATATGCAATGGTTGTCGAATCTATAATTTGGAAGGAAATCGTTAGTATCTTCCTCACAACATCAGCTATTAGACATGTGTGTCTCTTTATAGCAATTTCTATCTCGTTTCGAAATATGCTTAACTTATATGCGTTAGAATAACAAAACAAGGCCTTAGAAGCATTATTGTAGCTAAAAAGCTGATAAATGAAAAGAAACGCCGGGACTGGAACCCATGAACTTTGACTAGTAGTACCGATGCTTTAACTAACTGCATTAGACAAGAATACAAGTCCTCTTTCTCTTCACTCATAACTATCAGTATGAAACTTCATTTTCCTGAATGGGGACTGAATGCCACCTGGAGGGGTCACCTGTTTTACCCACTCGCACCACATTACAGTAGTGTTTCGTCTGTCAATCAGTCAGTAGATACTAAAATTACGTCACATAAAGGACGCTTAACGTTACAATTTGTATTGTCGTGACGTCATTGTAACGTGCGCATGCCATGAAAAAATATGACATACGAACTTCAAAAGCAAAAAAAAAAGTATTTGTTACTCTTAATTTTGGTTTTATTTACATGTGAAAGAGAACACTTTAGGGGACCCTGTGCAAGTACATCTAGTAAAATTTTGCGTTGTTGTGGTCAAGCAACAAGTGAGCTTAATTACTACCATTCCAAAGAATTTCATATGGTAATGATCAATATATATGTATATGAGTCTAGTAAGACTCCTATGATTTGGTTATTGGGTGTAAATCAAACCATTAATTGCCTGATCACAACAACACAAACTAATAAAAAGTTTCATACTCATAGTTAAAAAGCATTATGAGTTGGAGGAGAGACAGAATATTTGTACTTTTGGATAGCTCACTTGGATAGTGCACGAGCTCTATTAACCAAAGGTTCTTGATTCAAGTCCTGGAATTTCTTTTCACCTATCGGCTTCTTCGCTTACAATAATGTTTGTTAGAAACTGTACTTTCAATGATTAGTAATACGAACTTCATGCAGTCAAATCAGGCCTCTTCTTCAGAAATCCATTTACTCATATGAAATTTAATTATAACAATCAAGTTAAAGGTCCCGTACTTCATTATACTCCATTTGCCATTGTAAACTATAAATCTATGGTTAAAAAAGGTTGTAAAACATATATCTCTAAAGTGCCTTTGATCCCAACTTTTAGTAAAGTTTTTTAAATAGTGGTTCATGATGTAAATAAAATATTGTGTAAGATTTGCATTCATTGTTTGTTCAAATATTCAGTAATGAACTGCAAACCAGAAGAAAAGCAGCCATCTACCAACACCCGCTGTCACAAGGGCTTTGTCTGGCTCTTTGAACCAAATAATGGGATTGTTTGTTACTCCCATTACGCGCTAGAGATGAAAATTTAAAGATTGCTAAATAACATCACTTCTCGAACCTTGGACCAATCGATCCGCAACCAACACACTAACTGCTAGGCTACTTTCAGCCCAGTGTTTTAGTTAACCGATATGAAATGATATAACAAAAGTCTGAATAAAATATTGTAAATCATAATGTACACAAATCACATATCCAGTATATAAATGTCACTTAGTCTATTGCGAAAACGCAATCGAGCATATTAGCCGGGCGTGGCATAGTTGTTAGCGGGCTCTGATTCGTGATACGTATTACAGTTTCGAAAGGTCTGAAATTGAGTTAAATGATACTTTAAATTTAGTAGTTAAACTGAACTTTGGAGTTAGCAGTTAAGTAACTTAGCAGTTAAGTAAAAGCCGATATATAGTCAGTTTATGATATTTGCCAACAAGATTGATACACACAGTTTTCTTTTTTAACACAAATATATTTTAATATACAAACAACAGTACAATTTACATTAACAGTTATTACAAATATTTATTACACACAATGATTTATATACAAACATTTTACAAACTTACAAGCAGTATAAAGTCTTTCTACT
>NW_013665653.1:187670-195487 GCF_000517525.1 Limulus polyphemus | reverse complement strand
CTTGTAATGTTCGAGCTTTGTAATTGCTCCTGGTCAAATATCTGAAGTTTTCCGATTGATAAGCGTTATGACAATCACAGTTACAGCTTCCGAAGTTTATAGCACACCAACTATAACAAACCAATAATAGATACTCTTTTGGCGCGTCGCGTTGGTTACATTTATAGGCGTGTGGAGAGTTTCTAGAAAATTCAGATTACGTAACAACACAAAGCTACATTAAGCGTAGACTCTTCTACAACTTTAAAGAAAAGGCGGGTGTTTCGCAATACATATTTAACTGTATAAGTTATGTACACTTGTAAATATAAATTTAATTCAAGCAAACGTCGACATTAAGATAAATATATGATAATAAATCCGTCATATCCTGAATCCAAGAATCAAATGTTCGTGTTCCGTTGCATCAAATTCTTGTTTTACCCTATGGGGCCGTGAGTATGCTATAAGAGTGACAGTCATATTTCACAACTCTGTCAAACAAAAGTAGCATAAGAGTTGGCAGTGTGTACTATTCACTCGCTGGCCTCCCTTTAGTCTATAAGTTCAAAATTAGCAACAGTTATGCATAGATAATCTTCATGTAGCTTTGCGCGAAAGTTCTAAAAAAAATGTCAAACATACTAAATTTCATGTTTTCATATCATGTTGCGCATGCATCCTATTGAGAAACTATTTAACTCGTGAGATATCCTGCCATCTCTAGCATAGTTGCTACTATCGTCGTGTGTAGAAGTATTTTCATACGAACAACATAAATTTTTCTGTCTTCACGCAAAGATGCAGATTTAGATTGATTTCTAAGATCGGCTGTGTGGTGTTTTTAAACTTCATGAACACTAACTTGATACATTTCACATACATAAGAAAATGTATTATGTATGAGATATGATGTTTATCTAGAAATATCTTTAGACGTTTGTAACTTTCTGTTATATCACTTGTAAATTTAGAAGTAGATGATGTCCCTTTAAAGTACAGATCGTAGTTAAACTAAATTGCCTCATTGTCACGTATCGTTTAGTCTAGGAAATACTTATTAATTCCCTCCCTGTAAAACACATAAATAGTATTTCGTAGTTCGTGTAAAAAAACCTAGGTGTGATAAGATCTGGAAAAACGTGAAACTTCAATAGAAATGTAACATTTCAAAATACATTTATAACTGTGCGAAAATAGCCGAATAGATAATCTGTCTGACAGGGTTGTTAGGCACTAGATTTATAGATTATTCGTGGTAGTCTTATACTAAGGTGTCATTCCAAAAAATTAATATATATAAAAGTTCGTTAAGTGTAAGTGTAAAATAAGATATAATTTTGTAAACGTATTTAGAAATGGTTCTGAAATAATCCTTTCTGATTCACAGTATATTACGAATTAAAGATCTTCTGCCACCCCTCTACGCTCATGGACCAGCTACCAATGTACTTGTGGTAACTGTAAGGCCACCTATACTGACAAAACACTATACCAATTAAACATACGTACCTTTGAATATAAGTGGCTTGAGCAGAACCTGGGAGAAAATTTTAAATTCCTGTGCTTTCCCTATCCATTTCCAAATGAAAAAAAGCATCAGTTCTATTTCCATTGCTAGTTTTAAAATTCTAACCTAATGACCATCCACCCATGAACTACTATCCGCAGCAAATATTCTGAAAGTGAATGAAACTTCAAAGAACAACAACCATTCAACTAACTTTATTTTGAACGAAAGCCTTTTTTTAATGTATATACTCAATTTATTCTTTAGATCATTTTAGATAATTGTATTTTATTTCAGTACTGCTCTGTATATTGATGTATATTGGTACAGGTAGCTCATGATGGATGTTGTACAATCCAAAGTGCTCTCTGAATTAACGTGTTCACATTTGTTACAGCGATGCTCATTTTTCCTTTTGATGAATCTGAAACATGATTGTTATTTTATTGTTGTTAATTAGCTATTAGGATCGAGACAAATATTCCACAAACGTCCATTATGTTCCAGTGTGGTAAATTATGATTAAATATATATACGTATGATTGTGTACTTATTTATGGGGTTGATCAGGTGTTATATATGTTTTGTATACACCCTTACGTATGCAATATCTCCTGGTAGTAATCATTATAATTATCAAGACAAATAAGATATTGCAGATAAATAAATAACATTTCTAAACAGGATATCTTAGGTGGGGTTCGAAACGATTTCTTGAACTGACATGTTTAGAGAAGGTTATCAAATTAAGCAGTTTAATTTGGAAAGAAAACAAGTTCAAATGTTATACGTATGGTGTAAAACATTATGTAATTTTATAATTATGCTATTACAAAAATAATTAAAGTGAGCGGCCAATGTCAATATTTTGGTGACCTAATAACATCTCATTACACAAAGCATCTGAAGGTTTGAAATTATACCCTGAGATTTTTTTTTATTATTCCTGTAAACTCCCAGCGGAGGATAGGGCCGCGACAACAACTCGCCAACGGAAGTTGTTGTTGCAGTTACTTGTAGCAGGTTGGTTTTTACGGGGTGGAGTTGCTAGCCCCGCACCCAACCCTCCTCCTTTCTCATCCTGGACTTGGGCAGAGGCGAAGGTAGGCATGTTTGGTGTAACGGGGATTCGAACCCGCGACCCTCAGATTACGAGTCGAGCGCCCTAATCACCTGGCCATGCCTGGCCTACCTGACATATACAAACTGACAATTAGCTATTTATATGCTGCTATCAGGGTGTAAAACATTCTTAGACGCATGAAAGCTAACCTGATGAGATGGGTGGCCTGTTGTATATTAGGGACATTTTCTAGTTTTTGTATGTTTACATAAAATATATATACATTGAAAACTGTCATAAATATGCTTCAATGAATTCATGCTTAATTGAATTATTTTAAGACATGTTAAATGAGTCCCTAAAAAGAACATGTCTTGTTGGTGGTATATCCAATAAATATCTTTTATGGCATATATGGAATGCTTCGTAATGCATTTTCTGAAATAAACAAGTAAAGATCAGCGATTAGATTGTCATTCAAGTAATAGTCAGCTCATACATGAATAATGAGCAAGCGTAACAGTTATTCAGTTCGGGAGTCATCTTCAAAAGTCTATAATAGTCATTCCGCTATTTTAGCAGCTGTAATTAGATTGAGACATTTTTCTCCCAGTGCACTGGCAAATCATGTCCTTCAGCATCTCGCTTGCCTTTTTTTTTTTTTTTCAAAGAACTTAGGACAAATTTAGTATCCTTCTCTTTGCACTTCTACGACCCTCTTCCACTGTGATGACCCTAAACTTTGGTGGGCTGTCGCTACTGCATACCTTACCTGAAACTAATTATTTTCTAAATATAATACATAGCTACAAAATATCTGTCTCACTGTCGCCTAGAATCGCCATCTTTTGCTTGCACGATTTTTGCCTCTCCTTATGGTCAGCTTCAACGATGGCTACTCTATCTCTAGTATCTATGAAATTCGCAATCAGGCAGTGTGGGCTATAATTCGACATTTAGAATCGGCAATCACCGTGATTGCCAATCTAATGCTCGCAACTGTGCTATATTTTAAACTACGGCTTAAAGATATATATTGTAGGAGACTAGCTGAGAAGGTTCGTGATGATTTACTGTAGCTATTGACTATTTGATCGCATTAGTTCGAGATGTAAAAAAATTAAGCTGCAGCTGGAGATTGTCATGAAGATTTGTTGAGAATATAGTGAGTATTTATAGTTTCTGTGTAACTAAATTCTATAAATATAATGCATAGCAATGGACATATGTATATGCCCAGTAGGAAATCAGACTTTTGAAATAAAAGTTATAGGTCTAAAACATCGTTTTAAATACATCTTCGTGTCTTTTAAAGTAAATATTCCATGAATGTGGGTAATAAAATTTAATATTATGTGCATTGTTTTTTGTTGCTTTTTTATTTTTTATTTTTTCACTTTATACATAATATAAGGGTTGGCTCTCTAAAGACACCGATTTTATATTATCTACATGTTACAGTCATATAATGTTCATCTATTATTGGCTGGTAATTCCTGTTTCACCCTATACTTAAGCTTCTTAAAGGAGCACCAGATATTTGTAAAAAACTAACTTCAAGGGGTAATGATAAAATCGTTTACACTAGAATTCTAATTTTTTTAGCTTATGACAACATATATAAATAACTTTAAAATTGTCCTACGCAATACACAATGATCCTTTTAATAATACTGCCCAGGTTTGATTGTAATACTCGCATCCGTTTTTGCTGTAGGCTGGCGGAACAATAATATTGAATACATAGCATCAACATTACAGTCTAAAATAATAACAGAACGTGAATTGTATACCATTTTAGTAGTTCATGAATGTTGAATTTATGAGTACCATATCAGATTAAAAATATTGAAATTATATTTTATTGTATGAGTTCTTAAAATAGCTTTAAAATATATAACTGCAGCACCCTTCTTTGAGTCCACAGCAACCTGAACTACGCTCTTAAGGTATTAATCGGGATATTCAGAAATTATAATCCTTTATGTATTGTCGTATAACTAAACTCACATCTTAGAGCCCTTTTCACAGTTTGGCTGCTAACATCTCTCCAGAATACATAGCTGCTGAAAGATCACTTATATTTGACAGTACTAAGTTGCGAATAACAGGGATCAAATTTTAGAAAAGTCTGTCAACATAATTTAAAATGATATAATAATCAAATTATGGCAATAGAATACCTAGTCATAGAATGAATTTCTACTTATAACAACCAACACTCACAAAAAGGATGGGTTTAACACTGAATTATCTAAGTGTTTCTAATCTTACTCAGTACCAAAAGATGTTGTTGATCTCTTTAACGATTTAATTTGTTTATATAAATGTAATTGTGAATCATTTAGCTTTTCCTCCTTTGTCAAACACATGTTTGTGAATTAATTGTGTAATGTAGCAACAGAGTTTCAGATATCTGATTTAAAAACAATAATGAATATTCTTCAGGTGTTTTTGTCACAGATATGTTGTTGTTATTTTTTAGCGCAAAGCTACACAACAGCTATATGTGCTTTCTCCACCGAGGGGAATCGAACCCCGAGTTTTAACGTTGTAAGTTCAGGGAAAGTTTTTTTTCACAAACATTGTATACAAATGTGATGTATATGAAAACAGTGTGCCTTTTTAAACAATGGCTCAGTAATTTTTTAGATCTCAGATGCATAGTGCTACTTTAATTCTAAATGAAAGCCAGTTTTCACTATGTTTAAACGTATTATTCATGATATTCAAGCATACAGGATAAACAGATAAAGATTAGCAACGAAAAATAAACTCAAAAACCCGAGTGCTTTCGGAAAGCGGATTTTGTTTTATCAAAGGGTAAATGATAAATGTCATTTACTAATGCTGAAAGAAAATCCTTTCCAAGATTCCCATTTGTCCTTAGTAAAGGAAAGTCCACCTTCCGAAAGCGCTTCGGTTAATTGGTTTCTTTTCTATTCTAAACGTATTATTATGTGTCTCCATGTGAGCAAATTTGTTTCTTAAATCAAAATTCTAATGAAAGGGCTATAGATTTTCCATTTAGAGGTAAAAGCCATTGGAATATATTGAAGTCGCTTTAAAAAAAATTCGCGGAAATATACTTGTTTATTTTAAGGAAAACAGCCCTTCAGCATTATCTGTTAGACTAGTTCATCAATTGTATTTTACTGTAACATCTTTGATTAACTGCGTATCGAATAAGTTAGTGTAAATTATACCACTGTGATGTAGCACAGATTCAAGAGCTTTGAAGTTTGGGTTATTTGTTTCAGAATCAGGCTCTTGCTAAAGATATTTTAATACCTTATTTTTTTATTTTATCGGAAATCGCTTCAACTATGAATCTAGAAATTAACAAATGTCACATAAGTTTAAATGTTAGTGTAATTAGTTTCATTCCTAATGAACCAGTATTTCATAGAAAATCTCTTCAGTTATGGAAGATTATGGCTGAAGTTATTGGTACACTTTAAGAATAACTTGAAAACATTTGCTGTTGTTAGAGGTTTGGGTAGCAACAGTTAATTATCGTAATATATCTCGCTGTAGTAATCCTAATAATTTAAAATATTTTCAGACTTCAGGATATGTAAGAAATAAATTGTAAAATATATTTATAATATTTTATTATATTTTTGTTATAAAACGTAATTGATGGTCGTAAGTAGATACTCAAAAACAGATGGTAACGTTGAATATTTATATCAGCGTTTCGGGATTAGACTATTTTTTCAAGAATCGGCCGAAGGGCTTTTGTCAAAAACGCAAATATTGATAACTGTTGCTTGAATGTTTATTTATTTATTTTCATCAATATCAATTCCCTTTCAGCACCCTAATGAGTGTTTTTTCTCTCTCTCTTCAGTCGTCCTTTATTATTTACAACAAACTTATTAGTTTGCTTGTTTTTTATAGTTTATATGTGTGTGTGTGTGTGTATTGGAATTTGAATGAGCCACTTTTTTTTACGTTTTTATTTTCTAAAGTTTGAAATTATTTCATTTGTTTTAGCGCAAAACTAGAAAACGAACTATCTGTGGTTCCGAATTTTAATCTTATGAGACTTCAAGCTTACCACTGAACAAACATTCTCAGTTATTCGTTATATGTTGTGGTAACTTGGAAACTTTTTTCTTATATTGAAACTATCGACACCACTCATTTGGTGGTATTTTTTCTTAAGTTGCATCAAATTTCAATCAGTGTTCTGTTATATAAAATATTTAGCTAAGATTAAAGTGAAGAGTTGCTTATCTATGTTTTAGGAACTTTAAACTGATCAGTGTGCTTGCGTATTAACATTTATGGTATTCGTGCTATGTTTGGTATTTTGGAAAAATCAAGGGGTTAAATTAAGAGGATTGTTTGTTTGTTTTTAAGTTAAGCACAAAGCTACACAATGGGCTATCTGTGCTCTGTCCACCACGGGTATCGAAACCCGGATTCTAGCGTTGTAAGTCCGCAGACATACCGCTGTGCTACTGGGGGGCATTAAGAGGATTACGCACGCTTTTCATATTTTGTTACTTCTAGAAAACATAAATGTTAGTGAGAAGAAAATCAGTTCGTCCATTCCTAATAAAAGAAAATCAACTAAACCAAAGCTGCTATTTAACAAGGATAATCGGTCCAAATAGTCTTATAACCAGCTGCGTTAAACTAATCATCAAAAACTGAGTGCTATATCTGCTTGCTGTCATTACAAGAGTCCCCCCACTCTATGATCATAGACTTATAACAGTTGCCAGGTAGTTGTTTAACCCTCAAACTACTGACTCATGTTATGCCATTCATTATGGATGTGGTCCACATATTGAACTATATCGAGTAATTTTATATTTTTGCCTGTTATAACTCTCTGTGTAAAGAAATGACCAAATAAATTGGGCAAAATCACTTAATCTCTATGTTTATTTGTTTCAGAGTTTTTTGCGAAAAGCTATACAAAGTTCTATCTCCACATAACTGTCTGTAATCTTAAACTAATGTGAAGGTAGCTAGTCAAAAGCGCCACTAATACTAGAACTACTTTTATTTGACTGATTTGAACGTAGCTTTTATAGCGCGTCAACATTTCCAAAAACGCAGTACGTATTTTTGCGGTAAACGGACACAAATCATGAATCCTCGGATTCACATATTGGGAATATCAACCTTTTTTCTACGCTAAACCCGATGTTCTATGTAAAATGCATAAATGACCCCAGAAGTATGTTCTGGGGTTAACTACAATATTTACTTACTTTTTATTAACATTTTGTGTTATTTATTCTTAGA
>NW_013665653.1:180919-187229 GCF_000517525.1 Limulus polyphemus | reverse complement strand
GGGGGAGGGGCTATTTATTCTTAGACTGTCGTTGATGAATTTCACAAAAGCTATTCGAGTATTATCTGCGCTAGCCTTTCCTGATTTTGAAGTGATCGACCAGAGAGTAAACATTTAATCAACACCACCCATCGCCATATCGAGAGCTAATCTAATAAAATAGTAAAAGTTGATCGTCAGTCTTACAGCGCACCTACAGTCCACAAGTGTGGAGCGTGAATTTATTTCTTGACGATAATGTGGCGTGAACTACAAAACTTCTGATCTACATTCCGGCACGCTAACCACTGAGCCACGCTAAGCCCTTATTATTAAAACCCTGAAAACAACAACATCATAGACCCACAAGCAATTTGCTGCACAAAAAGTTTAACCAAAAGTGTTTTCAAAAATCGGTAAGTTTTGACCACTTCAGTAACTCTACACTGAAGAGATTAAAGGCCTACACCAGAAAGTTTATATGAAACACGTGATCTTTTCATAACATTATGCGTTATATATATTATGATATATATATATAACAAACCCACATCAGGCTATCTGCTGTGTCCATCGATGTGGCTTTGCTATAAGAAAAACACACACTCAAATTACCCATTCTTTTTTTGTTTGTTTTAGAGCAAAGCCACACTGGGCTATCTACTGTATTCACCACGAGGAATCGAACCCTGGATTTTAGACTTACCGGGAGGTATTACACCGTACACTATCAGTGGGGACCACATATTGCACCATATTCAATAATTTTGTGGTTTTTACCTGTTACAAAGAATTAACCAGAGTAAAATAAAAAATGGGTGAAATGATTATTTTTTTTATGTAACACTAGCCGTCCTTATCCGGCGTTGTCTGGGTATTACCTGAACAGAGGGCCGATGTTTACCTACTTTTAAACAGAAAGCATCAAAATTTCGTTTTTCATGTAACAATACATATCAAGTGATTATATTTTCTGTGAGATAAATGGCTTAAGAGTGTAAAAATTAAAGAAAATAAACAAAATCGTAGATATAGTTCACACACACATACACACCACTTTACACTCATTGTAATGCCTCTGGATAAACGACATTTTTGGACCTCCCCTGAAGAACCAGAAGATAAAGATTGTCATGTGAAAAAACCGATGTTTTCAGATTCAGGCCGACTACTTTCAGTGTCTGCCATTGACTTTTGTTAATACTCATAGCGAAACTTGTGCGAATGGGAAACTGGAACCGCTTAAGTACAAATTCCAAGGCTCCAATTTGTATTGTTAAGTGAGAGGCATAATTTCTTCTGTGGTCGTAGTTGAAGGCAGCTTTTTCCCAGTTCTGACCCCGATTAGAATGAATTATATCTTTCTCTGTTTCCTCACCGACGAAGACCTCGTGTTCTTGATGCTTTTTGGGAACGGTGCTCTGTATGGCGGATGCGGTCACTATCTCTGCAAAATTGTCGCTTTTTGCTCAGTCTCGGCTTGACGATAAGCAGCTTGTCACTTTCGTTGTCTCTCAAGGCGTGTTTCCCTTTCTTGTGGGGTCTCACTCTATTACTGTGTTTCCCTTTCTTGTGGGGTCTCACTCTGTTACTGTGTTTCCCTTTCTTGTGGAGTCTCACTCTGTTACTGTGTTTCCCTTTCTTGTGGAGTCTCACTCTGTTACTGTGTTTCCCTTTCTTGTGGAGTCTCACTCTGTTACTGTGTTTCCCTTTCTTGTGGAATCTCACTCTGTTACTGTGTTTACCTTTCTTGTGGGGTCTCACTCTGTTACTGTGTTTACCTTTCTTGTGGAGTCTCACTCTGTTACTGTGTTTCCCTTTCTTGTGGAATCTCACTCTGTTACTGTGTTTACCTTTCTTGTGGAGTCTCACTTTGTTACTTTTGTTACATAAGTTTTGCTGCTTGTGATTGGCAATCCGAATTGTTGTTCTTTTCTTCTTTTTCTCGACATTTTACTACGAGGTACATAATCAGCGTAAGAAATTTTTATCATACCAAACTCCCCTCTCCAAATAAAGTGAATAAAAACCAATTCAGTTTTGCAGAATTTCGCGGGCTTAACTTGTCTATTCTATAAAAAAGTTAGTCTTGTTTGTCAGTAGACGCGACAGCGTTTGATGGATTTTTATTCTGACACCACAACTGCAGCGCACCTCTTTATAGAATACACATACATTTTTTTGACGTCATTTCCACTTAAATCAGACCAAAAATCCGATCCGTCTTCTGTGGGGAAAATTATATTACAAAGTTTTCATTGGCACTAAAAGTGTGACGTCTGAGACATTAAACCTGAGTACGCTGATTCCATATCTCAATAGGCCTACTCATATAGGGGCTGAAAGGTGCGAACAAACAGACACAAACTTAGATGTATATATTAGATATATATATGGGACCACAGAAGTAACTAGTGGAATTAATTGTAAAATTGATGGTATTTTATGTTTTTAGTGTGTGGCGACGCTATGCTATTAGCTCTTCAGTTATTAATAAAACCCACAATCAGTTTGGTGCATACCTAGTTTAGAAAAACTTGATTTAAAGAGACAATATATCCGTATGGACATCATCGGTAATTCTTCAGTTCAATTTAAAACCAAATATCTGAAATCTATACTTAAAAACCCATTTCATCAATTGTTTATCAATTTTCAATATATACTAAACCGTATTTTTTCCCCCAGTTTTTTGACTGTGTAATAGGCCTGTGAAGTCGCCACACATCACATATATACTATTGTTCAATGGATCATTTTGCTTGATTAAAAGTTACTCAAGGAAAATGTTGTTTCGTTGTGGGTAAACTACTCCTTTACGATCTAATAATCTTTGTCCGTTTTCTTGTCCAGTTCCTTCGGGAGAACCTGTAATCACCGATGAACAAGGTCGACAGCTGAAAGGCTTGATTGGACCCTTTAACGAAGGAGATTCTTTGCAATTAACCTGCCAAGTAAGCGGAGGTGAGTGTAATTTAAAACTAAACGAATTGTTTCTGACACGCCTCAGCTATTCGGTTCTTTCACACTGTAAGTTAAATATTATTTACTGCAACCGTCCTTTGTCAAAAGGATGGAACTAACTTTGAAAATTTTCTGGGATATTTTAGTACTTAATTTGTTAAGATGTATCTATCTATACATTTGGTTGAAGGTTTTAAAAGCTAATAAAATATACATATAAATAGATATACTTGCTTTTGTTCAATTTCCTGAAATGGTTCAAAGTTCAAAATGTTTGATGATAATTTATTAAAGTAATCATTATATGTATACTAAGTCTTTTTAATTTCCATTTATTTCAGTAAGCATATGAGTATATAAGAAAAGCACATAAATACAGTTATTACTCAGACTGTCAAAGGTTTGTTTGTTTGTTTTGAATTTCGCGCAAAGCTAGCCGTCCCTAATTTAGCAGTGCAAGACTAGAGGGAAGGCAGCTAGTCATCACCACCCACCACCAACTCTTGGGCTATTCTTTTACCAACGAATAGTGGGATTCACCATCACATTATAACCCACCAACGGCTGAAAGAGCGAGCATGTTTGGTGGGACGGGGATTCGAACCCGCGACTCTCAGATTACGAGTCGAGCGCCCTAACCACCTGGCCATGCCGGGCCCGACTGGCAAAGGACCAATTAGTTTGGTGCTATAGATCATATGTTATACACACAAAAGAGGTGTAAATGCGTGGAGCAACTAACTTTCGGGCCACCCTGTACGTTGTATTCAGTTTGCAATATTTTTATTAACGATATCGCAGTTAGTCACATCAACCATAAATCTATTTACTAGCAACATAAAAGAAGAAACGTAATTTCATTTGAACAAGTTGAATTCTGCTGACTTGTTTCTCTGTAAAGTTAAAATAATCTGATAAATAGCGAATGGTAAAGCAATAAAATTAAGATAAATGTATTTTCTCCATGGACAACATTCTACATTTATTACTTTGCTACTATAGATTACATACTGCCTTTGATACTTAAGAGCTGTGGACGGCATGTTTCCTTTAATTCTTACAACTACAGACGATATTTTGCCTTTAATTCTTTCATTACCACGTTTATAGATGAACAACACTCCCAGTGCCAGATGTATTTGTAAGTACACAATAAAAAAAAAATCATATGTCTCAATATTCCATTGGTAATTTGAACGAAACAGGTAAGCTTTGGAAGTTTGAACGGGAACATCCTTTCTTCATGGTTATTATTAAACTTTTCAATGCTAAAACAAAAACTGTACAGTGTTTCTCGTATATGTGCAGTGAAATAAATTAATACATAACATCAACGGAAAACATTCTACTTTCAATACTTAATAGCTATGGACGACATTTTACCTTTAACAGTTAACATCTACGGACAACATTCTGCTTTCAATACTTAACAGCTGTGGACGACATATTGTCTTTAATAGTTGACAGCAACAGACGACATTCTACTTTCAATACTTAATAGCTATGGACGACATTTTACCTTTAATAGTGTTACGTCTCCGTTTGTTGATTGATTTTCCGTAACTTCGTTCCGACGAAACTTTAGCGACACAAGTCCTTACTTAATAAAACTGGTTTATTCTTTCCGAATATAACTTTACGATACACTTATTTTCAACAGTCGCTCTATAACAAACGCTATATCAACGAACGTCAACAATACTTCTGACTGCAGTTCAGTTACTCACTATCTACACACACACATTATTATCCCGTCACGTTGTCACCCTCTTTTATATACCAGTCTACCCTATATCTAGTAAATGGTGGAGCATTCGCCAAGGTACAGGATAGTTCTAGAAACGTGGCATGACACTAGTCATGTGACCTCGCTGACGCAACAATAGTTAACATCTACGGACGACATTCTGCTTTCAATACTTAACAGCTGTAGACGACATATTACCTTTAATAGTTGACAGCAACAGACGACATTCTACTTTCAATACTTAACAACTACGAATGCCATTCTGTTTTCAATAATTAACAGCTATGGACTATATTTGACCTTTCATGGTTAACAGCTATGGTCAACATGCTAGCTTAAATTGTTAACATCTACGAACAACATTCTGCTTTCAATACTTCAAAGCTATGGACAACATTTTATCTTTCGTACTTAAAAAACATAGAATACATTATGTTCTTATTACTTAACAATACTTCTGTAGTATATAGCATTTAAGAGCTTGTTCCGGTCTTTCAGAAATCTCATGAAAGTGATTATTATTCGGTTTTACTATTCCTAAGGAGATCAGAAAGTAAGGTTGAACTAACATTGAGCTCAAAGCCTTAATATTTTCTAATTCATGAAACATTTGCTCTGTTCAATGCCCTGCGATTTTCCAAGCATTTTACAACATTGAATATTTTGTCTTTTGCAAAGTTATTTTAAGCTGCAAATCGCTATGTAAAGTTCGTGCTTGCTCGATTCTAAGCTCTATATAGAAAAGAACAATAAAATCAGATCATGGGTTGGTACAGTGCCCAGAAAAGAACAGAAGACGTTGTTCGAGAAAATACCTCTTCCAACGTTTTCTTTCGTAGCATCTAAAACTTTTAAAAGAGATTTTATGACTTCCCACTGTCTGACAGAAAAGACGATGAAGACAGCGTTACGTCCCACGTCAGCAGTAAAGTTGAGATGTGATCACTAATATGACATCTTAAGCTTTGTAGCACAGATTCATAAATATATGGCATCAAAAAGAAATTTAAGAAGACGTTTCGAGCACGCTGACTGATAGGAGGTTATGCTACGGGCTTATGCCTGACGTTTTTATCAGTTAAAAGCTTTATAGGTTGACAGAACTGTGACTAGTGTCAAGAAAAGTTACGTACGAATATGTACAACCAATCTGTCTACCACAATGAGAAAAACTGCGAAAGTTTAAAATAATCCCCAACAAGAATCTCTAGCTCTGAACTGTGGAACTGTACCTTTTAGAACGTAGGGCAAAAATATTTACTGTCACGTTATTCAACGAGTTAAGACTTCACATTATTAAGAGTCGGCTAATATTGTACGGTTTTCAGTTAAACAGTTCGTCAAAAATAACGGGGCAAGTGCTTACTACTACCACTCCACCCCATAGTATACCCTAACCTCACATTTCATAGTTAACTGGAATAAATAATTTTGCGAAATCAATCTGCAGAAAAGTGCAGTCGAGGCAGTCAAACGCCGGTAAATTCCCCTGTGAGCCAATCAAAAATTAAGATCAGTCATGAAATGAATTTGTGGCGTTTTCATAGAGTAATTATTGGTAAAAATCAATTGGATTAACAACTTATAATATATAGAAATGCCAGTACGTTTTGGTAACAC
>NW_013665653.1:166052-180491 GCF_000517525.1 Limulus polyphemus | reverse complement strand
CAGTCATGAAATGAATTTGTGGCGTTTTCATAGAGTAATTATTGGTAAAAATCAATTGGATTAACAACTTATAATATATAGAAATGCCAGTACGTTTTGGTAACACTACGTTCCAACAATGGTTTTTATGTCATGTTGCTCAGCAACAAAAATGTAACCTAATATTGTTGTTAGTCTAGGTATTGAAAGTATAAAATGAAATGTATAGACATCAAAACTGGAAAAATATTTCTTGATTTCTTAATTTATAGCCTCCGTTGATTAAAGAGGCTTGTTTTTTATTAAAAACGTTGGTGATGTAACAAAAAATAGCTTAATTCGAGAACGATTTATGTTTAAAATTGAATCGAAATTTTTACATTAGTGATCCATTTTATGCACTTGAGTCTATGCTAGGTGATCCTACACTACGTCTTTATTTAAGGCTTATTATACCAACACTCACTACACTCATAAGGTTTCATAGAAACCCCCTCACGGCTCTTTTCACCCCCGTCACTAAAATCGTAATTGGCAGACATAATTGACCTATTCTATCGGGATAAATACAATTTGGTTTTGATGGTTCCTCCTATTTCGAGAAATCAAGCCTGATGTGACGTGACACACACTGGCTTTTATATAGATTAGATGTGTATTTAACATAGTGGCAGTGTCAAAGTAGATCTTACATATTTTACATATTCAGATAGTTGTTATTCATAGTTTAGAGTATTTTACATATTATTAATTACTATTAAAAATACATACAGTTGACACATTCCATGACATGCACACGCAAACGTAATCACTATCCAATCTCTAATTTAAATACGTTGTTTACTCACTGTATATTGTTCATTTAAATACAAAAACCTTCTTTACCCTTATAGCCTGTGTACTTGAGATTGATAGCACCAGTGATCGAAACGTAACGGTCTAAATAAATATTCTTTGTCAAATCCTACTTTAAAAGCCGTAACTTAAGAATACTTATTAACAGCAAAGGAACTCAAATAAAACTACATTTCTTTGTGTATCATGTATTTATTATAATTTCTAGTCCCGAACTTTAAAAGTTTATTCGGGATTTTCGAGTTCGGACCTCAGTGTTTACAAGAAAGACATGGGTGTAAAATATTTCCCTCTTTAAACCTAATTAACGGTTTAAAAATGAAAGAAATTTCTAACGTAAGATAGGTTCAAAAATCACCTTTTGGGCTAACTCTACAATGTATTCATTCAATTCAAGAAAAGCTTACATTTATAAAGTACATGTTAATTCAGTTAAGTCAATAGTTTATTTCGTAAATGTTGTTCCCACAATTAAAAACCAACTCACAAAACGTAAATAAGTTAAGTTATCCGGATTTGACAGAAAACGGTAGAAAAGTAAGAATTGGTACGTAATGTGGTAATGCATACTAAACAGCGTTTAGTAAGTTGTGAAAAAATATGTTTTTCTTTTTTTGAATACGAAATGCAATAACTGTGATTTAACACGCTTCGTTGTTAACAAGTTTACTACAAAATCGTTTAGATTTGTAGATTTTAGCAATTATTATTTTTTATAGGTAAGCCGCGTCCATCATTGACGTGGTGGCGAGAATATACCATCTTAGATGATGATTACAGTTTCACACCTGAAGATGTAGTGAAAAATGATCTAAAAATCTCAGAGTTAAAACGTCACGACCTGTTAACAGTTTTTACATGTCAAGCTTCAAACAACAACATCACAGTTCCGTCGGCAAGTGCAGTGACTCTTGACCTAAACTGTGAGTACTTCAAATGACTCATTTTTTCAAAGCATGTTGAACCTCATTAAATTTTTTTCTCATACCCGACAGCTTAATTGAAATTTATCTGTTTTTGTTAATGATATTGTTTTGTTTTTATAGTAAAACCAGTGGAGGTTAAAATTCACCCTTATCAACGACCCCTACCGGCTGATAAAGAGGTAGATTTGACTTGTTCCTCTAATGGTTCTCGACCAGCAGCAAAAATTACATGGTGGAAAGGCGATAAACAGATGCAACATACTCGAGAAAGCGTGAATCGCGCGGGAGTAAGCACAAGTATATTGACTTTTATGCCATCTGTTGAAGACAACGGGAAACAATTAAGCTGTAAAACCGAAAATCCACATATTACTAATAGCGCCATAGAAGACAGTTGGAAACTGGAAATTTATTGTAAGTCGTTATACAAGAGGATATTCGTTTATTTAAATGTAACCGTAGTATCCTACTTAAAAATTGTTCTAAAGTTATTCTACTTTTATTTTATAAAATATCTCATTCGCTCCTGAATGAAAATTGGTACAAAACCCGTAACAAAACAGAAACATAGAAAGGGCTGAAACCTGAACTAAATATAACCTGACAAAAAAAACATTTCTTAAGGTAGATAATACACAAAGAAAACACATAATAGTTCAATACTGAAAAATACCAGATAATATAAATATATTTGCACAAATATCAAAACTGAATAGAGAATTTCAATTTATCAGATCAAAGGAACAGAGAAGTAGAACTTGTTTTTGTGATGCTTTCAGCAATAACATGGAATTAGAAAAGAAATGAAGGAAACTTACAATTTTTTTCTTTTTTTGTGCATTCACTAATCTTTTAGTTATTTGCAGTTTTCTAACTCACAAGGCTTTGTTGTTTTTCCCTCCCCTTTTGTTGAATGGATTACAAGGCATTGGATTAGGCAGTTCAGGAGTTAATTATCTTATTATTGACAATATCTCCTTTATTCATGTTCTGATAAAGTGTTCTTTCGCAGATAACTGAATTAGTATATTTCTTTATTGAATTTCGCACAAAGCTATTCAAGGACTCTCTGTACTCGCCGTCCCTAATTATAAAGTGATAGACTAAAGAGAAGGTATGTAGGCAATACCATCCATTGCTAATTTCTTACCAATGAAGAGTAAGATTAACCGTCACGTTATAACGCTCCCACGACTGAAAGGGCGAGCATGTTGGATAACAGGATTCGAACACGCGAACCAAAAACTGCGAAACGAGCGTCTCAACAACCAGGCCATGCTAGGCCACACGGTGTACATCTCAATCATTTGATATTCTGGTGTTATTTTTCTCGTATTTGATATTACAGTCTTATTGTCTATTTTATCTCTAATCTTCCTATATACTTTAATATCAGAATTCTAAAATCTTTCGAGACTGTAAATCTTATTTTTATTTTCAACTTGAACAACATGTTATGCAACACTTGGACTTAACGGCTAAGTTAGTGACCCCTAAAGTTCAGACATATTCATCACTAATTTAATTTTTGTTATAAATCTCCACCCCTGAACTAAAAGTGCGAAGCGTGTCAGCAACATACAGCTTCTAACCATGGGCATTTCGATCCGCAGGTTGACAAACTAACCACTAGGGTACACCTCTCCAATAAATCTACAAATTTGCATTTTATTGTATTCGTTTAACTTACAGCAAGTTCATTTTTTTATCATAATGGTGTTTTACGATTGTGCTGTTCTTGCACTTCGCTTTCCCTTTTTATGTTCATCAACTTTATTTATATTGTACTTAATCCTATCAAGAATTGACTCACACTAATGTATACATAACAAATTGCTGTTTATTATCAATGACACATAGATTTAGAAATAAGTTTTCTTTCTTACATGTAGCATATTATTTTCTTTCTTCGCCTCTTTCGATTAATTCCTTCTCTTTCACATCTCTCTGTCTTCTTTTTTCTCTCCTCAATTTTCGTTGAACTCCTTTTTTTTATATTCCTTTCTCAACCCGACGCTAAATCGGCATCTTTCTTTCTGATCTTATACCTTTTTCCCGTATATAGGATTGTAATCTTTCATAACCATAAGGGACATTGTAGTATCCATACTGGCTGAACTTATAAATGCGGTCGCTATACCCGCTCATTCCAATCCTTTTCTGATGACTTAGAGTATTTTAATCCACTAATTCCTTGGAGACTGACCAAATGTCGTCCGCTCTTTTACACTGTCTCAACATCAGTTTATTTTCTTTACACCTAACTTCATAACACATCTGGCCCTTTTTCCTGAATATACCCAACAATGTTGATTATATTTAATCTCGGTTGTGTTTCCTTCTAATCTCGACGTTGTCCCAGACTCCGAAATTCTAGCGTATCATCAAACTCTTCTTTAAATTCTTCCACCACGCACAGTTTTTACGTAGAACTGATAATTTCATTGTCTTTACTTATATCATATTACAATACATAGTCTTAGTGTAGATATTTTATAAAGCTCACAGTCTTATATATATATATATATATATATACCAATGTAAAATTTCAAGAAGTTCACAGTTTTTTTAAGTATCCATGCATAACTAATTAGGAATGGCTAAGCTTTCTCACCTGTTAGTGATTTTCGACTCAAAGACTCCACTGGATATTCCATATCATCCTCACCTATTTGACTCAGCACTACCCCTTTAGCTGTATCAGACACACCAATTTAGTGGTGACTAATGTCTCCCTATATCGAGGTTAAATTAGCCTTTTACACTGTGCCTCTTTTAATTTCCTAAAAGCCATCTCAATGGCGTCCTACCACACATGTTTTGGTTCTTATTTATGTGTTAATACTGTGAGTGTTGCTGCTATTGCCACAAACCAGGATATAAACTTCCTATGATAACCTACTATCCCAGGAAAAGATGAGAATTCTTTATTTGTTATCTTCAATAACTTTTACCTTTGCCTTTTAACTTTTACCTTTGCCTCTACAGGAACGATCAACCCACCGTGTGACCTAGATACTTTATACCAGGGGTCGGCAACCTGTAGCTCTGAGGTATTACAATTGTCGTGAAGAAAAGTTGTCAATCTTTTAGGTACAAAGGGTGTTGAAAGTTCAATCTCGTTAGACCCTTAGATCATATTGCGGCTCTACAAATGTTTTTGAAGGGTTGGCGACCCCTGCTCTATACAATCTACCCCAAATAGATCGGGTCTCTTCTTTTGGGTTTCTTTTATCTATAGAGGCTACTTTATCACGTGTTTAACTAACCAGGTCTGTTCTGTCCTATCATCAAACACACTCGCTTTATCTCCCACAATCTCACGCACTTCCTCCTGTTGCTTAGGAGTTAATCTTTCAAACCTTTTAACACGCCCTGTCTACTCATAAGGATCTAAGATGGTTTTCTGTTCACTCTCGTTATTACTAACCTCTAAACAGGTCATCACACAAGTTACAGGTGTGACTTTAGTGTACCATGACTTTAGCATATTTACATGATACATTCATCCCACTATTTCATCATCACCTACATCTACCTCATATGTCTCTTTATAGAGAAAAGACCTAGCCACCTTGCTGCTAAACAGTGTTCGAGTATTGGGTCCAGTACCGCAAATAACTGGTTCACCTTAAGTCTCCATTCTCTAACATTCTTTTCATATCAAAGCTTTTGTTTATCTCGCCTCTTCTGAGTAGCTCTAGCCTCTAACTTTTACCTTTTGCTAACCTTTGCCTCAGGCTGGTCACATATGCTAACACGTTTCGTGAATCAGTTTTGTCTCTGGACCAACTTATTTTAAGTAAGTCTAATAGACCCTTAACATCTCCACCATATAGTAGCCCAAAGGATAAAAAAAAATCCTGCTTTAGCTTGGAAGTCTTCTCAAAAGGATTATCCTATACAATTACTCTTAGCATAGCCTTAATTGTCCCATTTACTCTCTGAGACATCCAATTTGTTAAGGGTCTATAAGAACTAACTTGTTTCATAATTCAATAATTCTTGCATTATTTTCAAATGAAAACTGCTACCTAAATATAATAAGAATTATTCAGGAAACTCGTGAGAATATTACTATCAGCTCGAGCGCTATTTTATCTGCTTCTTTATAATCTAGTGCTATTGCTTCTACATGTCTAAATTTTCGCAAAGTAATTTCTCTCCTTATTAATAAAATCACTATGCGGAAAGGTCCTCCTTTAATTTCTCGGGGAGCGCTGATCCAGTTTTAAATGTTAGTGGTAAGTAGTCCTTCTACCTTGATTTTCACCTACTTTCACCCACTGTTTCCTCGTTTCTACATATTCTGTCTCACATGCGTTTGCTTGCTTTCTATTTTTAAACCAACAATAGTAACATACAACATCAAATCTACAACCTTGTCAGTGTCTCCAGTATAGTTAGATCCTTTGATCCATTTAACTAACTCATGCAGTTTTGTCCTATATTTTTTAATGTTTCATTTATCACTTGTTTCTGTTTTTTTAACTTCCTGTGTTAAGTCTCCGAGCTTAACTCATAAGTCTTTAAAATAGGCTCATTTCGCTGCATCATACTTTAATTAGTCTGCTCTCCCAATCTTGTTGTATGCTGCGAACGTCTTTTCAGGTAATGCAGGAAGTAGTTTCCTCATCATATCTTGTGACTGCCATTCTTCGTGAACACCACTCGTAGTTACCGTATATTCACTAAGCTCAAGGTTAGAAAAATAATTTATTTTAATTCCCAGTTCAATTAAAAATTCACGTATATCATCTTTTCTTTTCAATCGCTACTACATGTTATACCCAATTTTCTGCATGTCTTTACCAAATGACTTTTTATCCATAATAACAAATTCTCATTCGTGTTGGTGTTAATTCTCTACTCTTAAACAATGAACCACACTATTTATAATTAGTAAGAATTAACTGAACCACTGTCAAAAAACAAAAACAAAAAGAACTTACTCTCTTTCCTGACTTCTTCATCCAATTGGCTTTCCTCCATGACTTTTGTTTATGTGGATCCAACTTCAAACTCTTCTTTTGTTGTTGGATTTTGATTGCTAACAAACTGTTGAATCCCATTTTTGTCACCATTTTGTTACGATCATGCTATACTTGCATTTCGCTTCACCTTCTTATGTTCATTAATTGTATTTAGGTTGTACTAATTCCTATTAGGAATTGACTCATATCAATGTAAACATAACAAATTTCTGTATATTACTAGTAATCAATAACACATAGATTTATAAATAGATTTTATTTCTTACTTGTAGCATATTATTTTCTTTCTTCGCCTCTATCGTTTCATTCGTTCTCTTTCACATCTAATGGTCTTCTTTTTTTCTCCCCTATCTTTCTTTTATATTCCTTTCTCAAACCTACGCCGAACAATTTTTTTCTTTTTTACCTTGCATCTGTTTCCAATATATCGTATCACACATTTCATATCCATAGGGAATCTTTTAGTTGTGTACCAGATTAAAGTATTGTAATTCCTAAGAAACTGAAAAAGGCTGGCTGGCGCTTTTTCACACTCTCTCATCTTCAAGTAATGTTATCTTACATCTATCTTCATAACATGGTGTTCGACAATATTTGATCTTCTCTTTGATACCATATTGACAGCCAGAATCCAAAATAACAAATTACGAATAATATAGAGTTAGGTATATTTTATTGGCATATCCTAATATGATATTTGTTTATTATATTAGACTGGATTTCGTAAAGTCACGTTATTTTATTATATATTCACTACCCAAGGTACTGCTTGAATTTATCTGTATCTGAATACACGTTTTTTGTTATTATTTATATACAGTTTATAATACTCTTCTAAATTTCAATATATTTTCCCTTAAGTATGTTATTGCCACCTTTTATTTGAATAATTTAATGTAATAAGGATATAACTTTGATAAATTATTTCGAAACTAGACCCAGTTATTCTATCTACATGTTTCTGTGTACAGTTCCTCCTCAAGTCACTCTTCACCTAAGGAATAATCCTACATCAAGCGAAATTCAGGAAGGAAATGATGTTTATTTAGATTGCAACATACAGGCGAATCCTTGGGTTCATTCTATAAGTTGGCAGTTTGAAGAGCGAGAGTTGAAGAAGAATTTTTCCGCTGGAATTAACATCAGTAACCAGACGTTAGTCGTCCAGCGTGTTCAACTATCTCATCGGGGCCATTTTACCTGTTCAGCAAGTAACACCGAGGGACTAGGCATAAGCAACAAAATTTTTATTAACGTAAAATGTACGTCAATACTTTAATTTTATTACAATTTATAACCGAAAAAATTATGGTGCATTGTGTTTAAAGTCATAATAAAAGCATGACAGATTCCAGACATGATTAAACTTAATTTTTTCGAACAGTTTGATACCCAAAATGACATTATTAAATTAAGAAATGTAACGACAGAATGTTGTAAAAAATTGAAAAGCACTGCTACTGCCAATTCAAAATATATACATTCTGCTTTGTAGTGAAAAATGGCAACAACAGAAGTAGAATTTGGATCACCCAAAGATAATTTAATGAGTGGTTATCGTTTATTGGCTGAATTGTAAAATTGTAAAAGCAAATAATTGAGAACAATATGCTTATGTTCTAACAAATTAAACACAAGTAAATTTGAGTTTAAAATATTCAACATATCCTCTGAAAATCCAATATTTGGTTCTACCATTTTTGTTTCTGGTTTCCTCTTAGATGCTCCTCAGTGTCAAGCAGGACAGAAAACGGCCTATGGAGTTGCCGTATACGAGAAAGTCGGCGTAACGTGTAGCCTAGATGCTGATCCTGATGACGTCACTTTCAGCTGGTTGTTCAATAGTTCTACCAAACAGTCTAGTCAAATACAGTACAGCAGTGATAAGACGCAGAGTGTGGCCACCTACACACCAGAGACGGAGGACGATTATGGGACATTACTCTGTTGGGGTACTAATGACATTGGTATTCAGCGAAAACCATGTGTTTTCACTATAGTGCCTGCTGGTAACCTATAAATTTATCCTTCCTTTCTTTTATTTGCGTATTAAAATCTTTGACGGTTTAGCTGTCATATCATAATTAGAAGCATTATTATTTCGAAGTATTTAATTTTTTTTATAAACGTTATGAAGACCTTGGTAAGAAAGTGTTCGAGAATGATGAAACAAACGTTTAATGAATGTGGGAATGATCGAATTTTCTAATGTGTCCAGGAATGATCAAACAATAATGGATGAATGTGGGAATGATCGAATTTTCTAATGTGTCCAGGAATGATCAAACGATAATAGATGAATGTGGGAATGATCGAATTTTCTAATGTGTCCAGGAATGATCAAACAATAATGGCTGAATGTGGGAATGATCGAATTTTCTAATGTGTCCAGGAATGATCAAACGATAATGGATGAATGTGGGAATGATCGAATTTTCTAATGTGTCCAGGAATGATCAAACAATGATGGATGAATGTGGGAATGATTAAACACAAATGATTAATGAATGTAAGAATGGTTAAAAAAATGTTTAATGAATGTGTGAATGGTCAAACAGGAAGGTAAATAATTAAATCGGGGGCCCGAATATTATTGTACCCCGCCAATATTCTCCTGACAATAATTCTGTATTTAGGTTTTTTTCTCTGTAGTCGGCATGTACAAAGCCAATTGTCGATAAATGTGCCTTATCAAATATGAAAAACGAAGCAAAGGTATGTGAAAATGCCGCTTTTATTACACAACAAACAAATGAATCTCTATTTTATATGTTTTTGTATATACAATACAGTGCTTGATATTATATGAAACTGTTAGATAATATTTTAAACGTTTATATTGATTGTCAGACAATATTTATTTGTTTTCGACGGCCTTCTCTCCCAGTGTTTTTATACGCTCGGAAGTGCCTGTTTTATAAATGTAGTAATGACCAAATACAAATGTTTAATGAATATAGGAATGACCAAATTCTAATATTTAATGAATGTTGGAATGACCAAACGCTAATATTTAATGAATATCACGAAAATAGCGGAAATAGTCGGTACGAAACAATACGTAAAAACAGTAAATTGTGGGTACACTACTGTTCTTTTTGTCTTAGAGGAGACGAAGTAAGTAACTAGTATATATGTGTCTGTTAGGTGATTTTATAGTCCATTCTTTTCTCAAAGTTAGTTTCATTAATAGTATTAGTTTCAATGTTTAATGTATCTAAGTTTATCAATTTATTTGTTTTTTTCACTTATAAATATTATTTTGCATTATATATGAATTAAGAACTAATCTAAATTTCCTAAACTTCTCGAACTTTGTGAGATATTATTAGGATTATGACTGAAAATGTAGATAACAGCAAGGATACTCAACTGACGAATCAATACATTCTGATTTCTACACGTTTTAATTTCATGACATTATATATTCTTAGCTGCATCATTTAGTGTGTTCTAGTTCTGATCTTTGTAGCAAGCTGATTTGATCAGAGGTTATTGATAATTGGTGAAACATGACTACCCCTCTGTTATATTTATAATATTTCAGCGTTACTGTGTGCTTGCTATTTTTACCTTAGATTTGTACTGTGTATTTCCTAGAATTCTTGGCATAACATTTCCCTACATCATTTATCATAAAGTGGGGCTACGTTCCTTTATTTCGTGTTTTTTTAAACATCCCTCTGTCACGATACATACAAGGTTTTAATGTAAGTAAACACAATCGATTAGGATAGGTTAATAGTTAAAAGCTGGTGAAGTATTTAGTTACCAGAAAAAGGACAACCTACTTATGTTGAAAATGCTATCATATACAAAAATAGAAAAACACAGAAAAGCTCGTAATCCTTGCTTATTAAGTTCACGTGTATTCACACTCTTACACGGACACAAAAAACAAGAACATCTCTGTCATCTCAATTCAGCAAGGTTTAAAATTACCGCCAACAGCGTTAAAATTGCGGAAAAAATTTATGTATCATTAAAGTACAGGTACTGAGTAACTAACGATGTTATTTTTTAACATTCAATTAACTTTTTTGTTGTTGCTGAACTTAAAAGTTGTTTGCGTTATTCATTAGCAAAAAGCTTCAATTTGTTTGATAATGGTGTCCAAGAATTTTAAATATCCAACAATGTAAGAATGAAATTCGAAAAATTATTATCGAAGATTGGTGGATTTTTGTAATGAAGCTTTTGTGCAAGTAAAGGGAATTTCTGAGCATTGGAGTTAAGCCTTGAGACAAGAGTCGACTATCAGGTTTACTTCATTAGGTTTATTAAAGTGGCAGTCGCTCTCTTGTTGCTTTTCTAATTTTATTATATGAGTAAGCTCAATACCCATTCTCAATACATACATTTAATGCAGTTTCGTGTAGTCGTTTGCAAAATGATATTCTAATTCATTACTTACATTCAAAATCAACGATCTTATACCTCACCCTGTATCTCAACGTCAACGAACTTATCCTATACCTCACCCTATCTTTCAAAGTCAACGATGTTATACCTCACCCTGTATCTTAACGTCAACGAACTTATCCTATACCTCACCCGATCTTTCAAAGTCAACGATGTTATACCTCACCCTGTATCTCAACGTCAACGAACTTATCCTATACCTCACCCTATCTTTCAAAGTCAACGATGTTATACCTCACCCTGTATTTCAACGTCAACGATCTTATACCTCACCCTGTATTTTGCAGACACGAAAACACACTTACTAGTTGATAGATTACCTGTAACCAATATACACCTGAGCACAAGGTTCTAAACGAAAACGATTGGAAGCAGTATAAAAAAAAGAGAAAAATATCGACCTTTACAAAACAAAACTAAACTTATAAGAGGTATTTCGAACCGCAGCTCCAAGTCAAGCCTTTTGCCTGTCTTCTGCACTTTCTGAACAGTGAATTACTACAGACTTATGGACAGAAATGTAAAAAAAAAAAATGAAGATGTTAATATTAATGATACTTCACGGCCTTCCAAATATGTAGTTAGAGCAAGCTTCGATATGATAAAGAGTAATGAGGGTAAGTAAACATTAATTTCCATTAGTTCAGAAATTAATTAACACGTGGCAAAAACTTTCAGAATGTGAATCATAATTTTTGTAGCGTAAATGTATTTATTACTCGTAAAATATATATATATATATATATATAAGTAACATTCCAATATTCTGCAACTGTTCATTAAGATTACATTACTATACAGTCTAAATTTCAGAAGTGAAAGATATAAAATATATATTTATATTTTATCACAAACATTTAGCAATTTGACTCGCTACTGTACTATATCTGAACTATTCAAATAAATTTTCTAGTTCATTAACAATGTACTAAGTTCAATGAAGAGTAGTAACTCAGAACAAATATTAAATTTCTATAATTTTTATGTTAATTAGTACTAACAACATTAAACACTCAAAAGCTATAGTTCTATATGTTTGGTATCATCTTCAGATTTAATTGCTTTCTTCGAGCTACCATGATAATTCACATGCTGTAACAAAAAGCTACCCAACAATTACTTTCACATACAACAAAATGAATATATTAATACGAAAAGGAAACATAGGTAAACATAGTTACATCATCAATAGAGTCGGTTTATTGTAGGAATAACTGATAGCCACAACATCATCCTAGCCAAATTGTGGAATATCTGATAAACGTACAGTTATACAAACAGCATCTTAGCTATATCGTGGAATATCTGATAAATATACAGTTATACAAACAGGATCTTAGCAGTATCATGGAATATCTGATAAACATGCAGTTATACAAACAGCATCTTAGCTATATCGTGGAATAACTGATAAATATACAGTTATATAAGCAGCATCTTAGCTATATCGTGGATTATCTGATAAATATACAGTTATATAAGCAGCATCTTAGCTATATCGTGGAATATCTGATAAATTTACAGTTATATAAGCAGCATCTTAGCTATATCGTGGAATAACTGATAAATATACAGTTATATAAGCAGCATCTTAGCTATATCGTGGAATAACTGATAAATATACAGTTATATAAGCAACATCTTAGCTATATCGTGGATTATCTGATAAATAATCAGTTATATAAGCAGCATCTTAGCTATATCATGGAATATCTGATAAACGTACAGTTATACAAACAGCATCTTAACTATATCGTGGATTAACGGATAAATATACAGTTATATAAGCAGCATCTTAGCTATATCATGGAATAACTGATAAATATACAGTTATATAAGCTACATCTTAATTATATTGTGGAATAAATAACTGATAACCGGTTATATAAATTGTATCTTGGGAGCAACTAGTGCTGAGCTATAGATATTATGCTTCATAGAATTATAGCACAAAATTATCAATATTCAAAACCATTTATTATAGAAGATATAGAAGCTATGTAGAAACGTTTGCAATTAGAATTTAAAATAATTTTGTATCTCACACTTTAAATATTTAGGCTTTATATAATAAAATGTTAAGATACAGAGAGTAGATTAGCCTACAAACCTCCTTCATTTCTAAGTAAAGATTGTGTTAGTTGAAAATAAAAACCATTAATCGAAGTTAAAGAGAAATTGATGTTTTACATTGTTATGTTACAATAAAGTTATCAGCTGTAAAAACTAAGCTCCTACTGTGTGGTTTGAATTTCAGCTCTGTTTGTGTGGGATATTATCCCAATAGTGCATGATCTGTCTCATTCACATATAGCGTGTTCATTCACTCGTGATATAGCAGCTTAGTTTCACACTTGAGATTAGGTAAAGGATATATATATATATATATCTACTATGATGGTTTTTTAGTTTGTTCATTTAAGACTAAAGCTCATTAGGCTATCTGTTGTGTGTTTGTTTGTTTAAGGCCAAAGCTCATTGGGCTATCTGCTGTGTTCACCGCAGGGAATCGAACACCGGATTTTAACGTTGTAAGTTCGTAGACTTACCGCTGTCCCACCGGGGATGTTTTGTTTAAGTGCCAGCAGGAACGTCATTGAACGTGAAGGGATAGATAGATAGATAGAGTACCTTAAGGATTTTTATCATATCTATAAAACACATTTAAATCTTGATCATGCATACATTTAATTGATATTAATATTTATACTGAACACAATCTGATATATATATATATGTATTAGGAACCGTTGTGTTTGCCTCCCGTTTTGAAAAGCTGTGCACGCAGGCAAAGCTCAACATTCACTTTTAAAATGTTTGTTTTGTTTTGTTTTTAAATTTCGCGCAAAGTTACACGAGGGTTATCTGCGCTAGCCGTCCCTAATTTAGCAGTGTAAGACTAGAGGGAAGGCAGCTAGTCATCACCACCCACCGCCAACTCTTGGGCTACTCTTTTTACCAACGAATAGTGGGATTGACCGTCACATTATAACGCCCCTACGGCTGAAAGGGCGAGCATGTTTGGTGTGACTGGGATTCGAACCCGCGACCCTCGGATTGTGAGTCGAGTGCCCTAGCCACCTGGCCATGCCGGGCCTTGTCTATTCTTACCCTTCTGTACTTAGCCTACGTAAGCAATCTGCCTTTATTACCTTTCACTTTGTAAATCAGTTAACATAATTATTTATCTTTAGATATTTCCCACAACGCATTTTTTTTTGTATTAACAATATCTACTGATTTCTATATTCAGGATAACACAA
>NW_013665653.1:158809-166042 GCF_000517525.1 Limulus polyphemus | reverse complement strand
ACCCGCGACCCTCAGGGTGCGAGTCGAGCGCCTTATCCACCTGGCCATGCCGGGCCTCACTCTTAAAATGACGGGAGAATAGGCATGAATAATGTTGATGCTAAATTATATTTCGTAAGCAGGATATTCTACACTAAATTGTTAGGAATTAATAACAATATCATTCACACTTCAAAATTATGACGGAACTTAAAGAATAAAAATGTAGATTTACCTTATGTTATTGTTGAGTGGCTCTTAGCATGACTGAAACACTCAACAATTACTTTTCGTGGTGGGCAGTATAAGTAGCTCAGAGCTTTGGCTCTGAGTGAAACCAAAAGTGCAACACAATTAACCTTTTTAAAGCCCATGAAATAATCTAAATTGATAGATTAACTTAAACTTTTCCTTCACTCGGGATGGGTACTCTTGCATGTGTAGAAATAAATGCACATCACGTTAAACACCTAAACACTACGTATTTTATTGTAGATACACATCATTTATTACAGTCTTATACTTTACAACTAGGGACGATATTATTTACTAAACCATTATAAATAATTGTATTGAGCGTTCTAACAAGACCACAGGGGCTATAAAAATTATTTTCGTTACCGTCAGCACTACTTAGAGAATGTCATTATTTCTTTCAAAACAATATCACTTCCTTAGTTATTATTATCTCCTAGAAACTAATAGCATGGCTGATAACTACCGATATCTTCCTTAGCCATTACTGTTATATAGTAACTAACATAATGATTTTCAAAAGTATCTATTTTTCCCTAGCCATTAGTATTACAGGGTAACTAATATCATGAACTTTAAAACTAACAATGTCATTTCCATCGTTATTATTAGTATTACTTAGTTCTTAACAGCATGGGTTTTGGAAACTATTCATATCATTTTATTAGCCATTAGTATCAGATAGCAACTAGCATCATGACTTTGGAAGCTGTCAGCATCATTTCCTTAGCCATTTCTATTACATGATAACAATCGATGACTTTCAAAACTATCAGTATTTTTTCCTTAGCCTATAGTATTATATAATAATTAATTGCGTGACTTTAAAAATTACTAATATCTTTTATTGCCCAGTAATATTACGTAATAACTAACAGCATGACTGAAAACTATCACATAACTCTGAGAAACGGTATATCTTTACTGTTGGATTTGCTATCATTATCAATTTAGTAACAATTATATCAATTTTGTTGCTAACTATATCACTTGATTTATACACTTGGAATCTCTTTGGTGCTTATCAGAGAGGAATGAACGTGAATATACAAACAAAAATTACCCCATCGACTCTTCATAGACATTTATTAAAGTGCTTCATACGCATGTAAAGTGTATTTACTTAACTCGGTCAATTTATCTTCAGTATTTCACTTTTTAGCAGTGTCTCTTTTAATAAGGCATATTCACTTACAACAAAATCGAAGAAAAACGTGTCCACAGTTATGTAATATTTCTATACTACAAAACTGAACAAAAGTGAAATAAGGTTATCAAGGTACGTTTATTTTAACATTTACAAATAGGATTCGCTAGAAAATAATAACCGAAGTGTAGTTGAGCTCTCAAAGACAATAAATCCATTCTTGTAACGTCTTTCTTGCTCTTATGATTTTTATGTAGTATTCAAACATTTATAGATATAGATTTTCATTAAAATAGTCTCTTAGCCCTAGTGTTTGTTTGTTTATTTATTTCTGAGCAAATCCACATTATGCCACCTGTTGTGTCCACCGCGGGAAACCGAACCTCAGATTGTAGCGATGTAAGTCCGTAGACTTACTACTGTCCCGTCTGGGAACCCTAGTATTTGTCTACTTTGTTTAGAATTGTGGTTATTTAAAAAACGGGACACGTTTTAGCTTTGTGGTAAAACTTTGTATTTCGGAGCTGGTGAGCCACGTTCGAATCCTTGCTATAGGTGCGTAAAACAAATGACAGTCAATCCCGTAACGTGAATGGAAGGAGGTACGATGTTGCTGACTGGCTGCCTTCTTTCTGGTCAGTAGTTTTTACTTAATACAAATATCTTAATAGATTTTTCTTTCCATAGGTGAATGAGGTATTCAGTAATGTGGAGTTTTGAAAGAGATCGCTGTTTGCTTAAGACTGTAGGTCAAATTAATTTAACTTTACAGATTACCACGTAGAACGTTGTATTTGTTTTGTGTTTGCTATTTTATCAGCGTTTCCTCAACAATCATGTATATTAAGAATAAACATGATGACTAGAACTTTTTTTCAAATTAAAGAAACGATATGTACGATATAAAACGTTAATTAGGTAAGACTAGAGAAAAGATTGTAAAATTTGTTTAGCGAGGTTGTTACAATAGTGGATTAATCAATGAAATATAGAACTTTTAAGTTAGTTCGTCTCTTATTTCAATTTCGTAAACACTAAGTTTCTGTATCAATGATTGTGTTTGTTTATTTGTTTTAAACATAAAGTTACGCAAAGGGCTTTCTGTGTTTCGCCCATCGCGGGTATCAAAATCTGATTTTCAGCATTAAAATCCTTCAGACTTAGCAGTTAAGTCTCCCGGTGGGTCAGCGGTAAGCTTACAGATTTACATTGCTAAAATCCGAGGTTAGATTTCCCACAGTGGACACAACAGATAGTGCGATGTGACTTTGCTCTAATAACCGACAATCTACAATACTACAGATACAAGAGATGTTAGCAAGTGAGTCAATTTTTCATCATTTAGCATCAACTTGAAACTTATTAGTGAGCGTTAGTTGAGTTAAGTTGTAGAACTTGTGGTTGAAAAAATGAAACGCTTTTGCATTCAGTAAGTGGACTGGACTTTTTATTATTCTCTACTGAATAATCCAAAAGTACCTGCCTAACAACAGAAAATGTTACAACACTTGTGTCAGAAGTGGGATTATTTAGGTAAAAATAAAATCCAGAATGAACATCAAAATGACGACACGTCTTCGAAGCGAGATCTAAAATTTAATGAAAATGACGAAACAGTAAAAAACAAGATAAAAAAATAGAGCCAAAAATTATGAGATAACTTACAAGAGTAAGACATAAGATTTACAAATAAAAGAAATATTGACCAAAGACAATATTGAAGAAGTAATAGATAACGAACAGATAAGAGTTGAAGAAGCCATAGGAAATGTGCACAAGGAATATAAGAACGAAACTGAAAATACAAAAATACATCCATAGTGTGCAAAAGGATTTAAAAAATCGAAGAAACAATATATAATACCAATAAATTACATAATAATTTAAAAAAGATAAAAGACGTATAAATGAATATCAACACCAGGCTAAAACATTTGGAAACTGAACTCCAAGATGCAAGAATCAAACCAACCACACACACACGCACACCTTTGCATTCGCTCAAGAATTTCAGTAACAAACACTATTAACTCTACAATATGGAATCGAAGAATCCATGTGATCTGCACCTCTTACTACTAATGTTTTCCCACCTATGACTATAGAATGTTTTTTGAATACTCCAGTTACACCATTATTTCATCCAAGTATGAAATTTAGCAAACCAGTTCAATAATATCGCCCAATCAAAAGACGAACAGATTAGGGTGTAAAATTATTATGGAAGACATATCAGGTGCAGTTTGAAATAACTTCCTATGTGAATGGATCGAGTAGTGAATAAAATGCTTGTAATCTTACTGCACATTTAAAAGGTCCAGATGGTTGTCCTACCAAACCGATTTGGAGTATTACATTAGAAGGATTTTTCTAAATGTTTAAGATGAACGATGAGAACTTAGCTAAACTTCTGAGGATCTAGAAAGGCTTGCCAGATTACTTTTGTCAAGATGCTTCATGTTAGGTGACGGATTTGTTGGCATGCGACCAATATTCAGATGTCAAAGTGGATGAGGATATGTGAACTGAAGTATGCTAAAACTAAATACGTGTTCATTTTGAAAGGAAACTTTCACATTAGTGACGAACCCTGAATGCAGGTAAACAATAAATTTTACCATCCAGGAACTATGAAATAATTAGATCAAATAGAATGGAAACATCAACTCTCTCTCATGAAAGTCTACAAGGGTAATTATACAACTGTTAACTCAGAAGAAAAGAAGTAAATCAGAGAACTGGAGGTGTTTACAATTGTGACGTAAAAGGACATATTGCCATTAACTGCAAACAAAAAAAAAGAAAAGGAAACCGATCCAGTTGAGACAAAGAGTGCATTACTGAAAGAAATCAATCCGTGAATCAAAGGATTCATTGATGGAAAGTATTGCAACATTTTGATTGATTCTCATTTTACAACTATAATTGTTCTATTTGATCTAGTAATGAAAGGTGTGAAATTGCCTCCAGAGATGAAGCAAGAGGATGGATTGATTCAAGCAGCAAGTGGTCATAAATTTCCAGCAAGAGGAAAGTTGAAAGTCATCATCATGATAGGGAGTTTTTCTACACGAAATAGTGTGTGAATAACTGACATTTATGAAGAGTTTATCTAGGGAATTGGCTTCATATAAAAACACAGATATGATGTTAGATTTGCTTCAAATAGATTTGTAATCTATAATCAGGAAATCTCCACGCACTACAAGCCAGTAACACTATCAGAAGTTGAGCTTCCAGTAACAACAAGGATGGAAGCATGTGATAATAAAGACAACCAACATAAAATTTAGCAGAGCAGAATCTAGAAATCCGGGTGGGCCAAACCAAATATCATCTATTGTAATCGTCTTTGAAAGTATGTCGGCAGGAAAACGGCGAAATGGTTATCTTCAAAGACGAATTTGGTAAAGGTACGAAAGCCTGGGAAAGGGCCTGAGGTTCATATCGAAACCACTTCCAAAGTATCATCAGGGGAAAAGGCAACAATGGCTTCGCTCAACCATCTACCAGAGAAGACTTCTCCAGTGCCAAACCAAAAAGTGTAAATAAAGGACAAGATATTATAGATATTCATATTATAGATCACGTAAAATAAAACAACAACAGAATTAAAACAAGCTACCTACATAGATCAGAACTAAAATTTAATATAGCTAATTTAATATTTGTCTTAGAATGATTAGAGTGAATTGTTGCATCAGTTGGACACATTTGCCGTTAGCGATATTTTCTGCCTTAATGGTATGATATTTGTTATTCATTATGAATAAATATATTTCATATTTCAATCAACTTAAATGTTAACCTAAAGAACTTGTGTTTACGTGACTTGAATGGAAATAGACGAAAATTAACACTGTATATTTGTATGATTTATGATAAAGCGATACATTAAAACTTTTAAATTGCTTTTAGATATACTTTCCTAGAACTTTAAGCATGGTTCTCACCATACTATAACAACTCTATTGAATGACCTCCTAGGTCCTCCAGAGTCTCCACACAACTGTTCGGTTTTGAATCAAACAGAAAACCTGATATATTTGGAATGTGTGGAAGGGGACAACGGAGGATTGAATGCTAATTTCATTCTGGAGGTGTTCAGCGTGGGTCACGGTACATTGCAGGCTAACATAACCTCCCCAGTACCAATGTTTCTGGTTAAAGAACTTCCCGCTGGAACTGCTCTGAGACTTCTTGTCTTTGCCGCTAATCCAAAAGGTCGTAGTGAACCGGTTGTCATATCAGCCACTACGCTCAGACCAGCGGAGAAACTCATGGATAAAGGTAAGATGACGTTTTAGTTTTTATAAGTTCCTAATTTAGTGGTGAGAATCTTCAAGTATAACATAGCTCAAAAATAAGTTAAAACATTCAACGTTTAAAAATGCACAATAATTTATTGTATAAGTTTAACGTTCCGCATCTTCCGGATACCAGAATAGTATAGAGTTTATAATTATATCTATTTTACTTTTAACGTATACAATAAGTTATTATGGATATTTAAACGTTGTCTGTTTTTACTTATTTTATTAAATCTATGCCCAATAATGGTCGCAGAATATAATGAACATAGTTCAGCTCTAATGAAACTTAGAGTGTCATTACACATAGACTCTAGACGTCAAGCATTGTGTTAGACGTGTCAACAGTTAGAGCATCATTACATACAAACTGTTTAAGTTGAAAGATGTGGTACATACATCTGCAATATCATTATCCGTATATCTCTGTGTTGAGTATTATTGTAGTGGCATAGCTAAATAATCCTAAATATTCTCTTAACGGAACGATGATTTATTTGGAAACTTTAGTAAGTAAAAGTGCATCTATCTAGCGAACCAGTGTATAATTTCTGCAGGATGTGAAAATCCCCACCTCTTCTCCCACATCCGTCAATAGGGATCCGGTACCTATTTCTCTATAAAATAAGCTTTGTGGTTAAAGTTATTTAGAATGTTATGAATATAAAAAAAAATGAATAATTGACGTCGTTACATAAAAAATGTATCTTATTTTTATTATTCAACACTCTGAGAACTTACTTATTTTCAAATGGACGCTCCATGTTTACTAATTAAGCCTTGTTTAATCTTTGCATTAAAAAAAAAGAACGTTCGTGTATTTCAGTGATATCAAACCATTAGTAATCAGAATTTCATTATCTATGTAATCCCTAATGAGTCACATGATAACGGGTTGAAAAATCTCAATAAATAAAGCTTTCGCGAGAAACCACAATCTGGCTTGGTAATTAGTCAAAACTTTCCTGAAATAATCACGTGTAATTATTTAACCAATCACCAGAACGACTCGTGTGGTTATCTCTTGTGCTGAAACTGTAAATGGTCAGTTTCATAACGTGTCCTAGATTTGTATTTTCTCAGAGAAAATGGTAATTATCTGAGTTTAAAATTACAACTTAGTCTAAATCCAGTGTATAAAAGAAGGATGTAATGTACCGCTTTGAAGCCAAAAAATGGTCAGAAAATTCTGGTTGGAAACTGTTTAAGTTAAATTATTCTGCTTGGTTACTTTCAAACATTTTAACAAAATTGGAAACTGTTTAAATTAAATTATTCTGGTTGGTTACTTTCAAACATTTTAACAAAATTGGAAACTGTTTAAATTAAATTATTCTGGTTGGTTGCTTTCAAACATTTTAACAAAATTGGAAACTGTTTAAATTAAATTATTCTAATTGGTTACTTTCAAACATTTTAACCAAATTGGAAACTGTTTAAATTAAATTATTCTGGTTGGTTACTTTCAAACATTTTAACCAAATTGGAAACTGTTTAAATTAAATTATTCTGGTTGGTTGCTTTCAAACATTTTAACAAAAT
>NW_013665653.1:154218-158115 GCF_000517525.1 Limulus polyphemus | reverse complement strand
CTGTTTAAATTAAATTATTCTGGTTGGTTACTCTCAAACATTTTAACAAAATTGGAAACTGTTTAAATTAAATTATTCTGGTTGGTTACTTTCAAACATTTTAACAAAATTGGAAACTGTTTAAATTAAATTATTCTCGTTGGTTACTTTCAAACATTTTAACAAAATTGGAAACTGTTTAAATTAAATTATATACACCAAATGTTTTTTTGTTGTTTTTATTTTATCTTATTATTGTACAACAAAAGTGGGACTACTTTTGCTGTGCTAGAATGATTGCATATTCTGTGTTGGATATAGGCTTACTAACATACTTGTTTGTCACGGTATGACGACCATCAAGAACGATATTACTTTGAACATAATCGTCACGTATAGTCGCTTGCCAACTTTCACCTGTATTGCTTAGATGAGGATGATGATGTAAAGAGGAGCCCCGGTTTGTTACGCTTCCATGATAGAACTAATGTAGCGAGTATATCTTAACAACACAGAAAATGTACAAATGTCATCCATTAATGTTTGTAGAACTCTCCCTGGACTACTCAATGAAGAGAAAGCTACATTTTCGTAATTTCTCTAATGCGAGAAAAGCTAAAATGTCTATTCCTAAAGTATACATTAACCATGAAACAACTTATTGTTGCTTTTATATAAGATGAGCTGTGGTAGACTGAACAATAGAAAGTATCTCATGTTACTTGGTTAACAATAATATCGTAATGCACTTGATTAAAAATAACACTGAAGAAGAAAAATTCTCTAATTTTACTGAACTTTAAACAGTACTGCAACGCAACTTAATAGACTGAACAATAGAAAATACTGTCATGGGTCTTAACTAACAACAATTTTGTAATGCAATCAATTGATTGAAAAAAGAAAATCATCTCATAATTCACCTGGTACTCTGAAGAATGGTCTCTCTTATTACTTAGGAAATAATATTACATTACAACCGGTAGACTGAAGCATAGAAAACGCTCTCATGTTACTCGAATGGCAATAATATGCAACCTTTTTCATGTAGACAACGATCTTATAGTGTACTTATTCTTACGTTAACAGAAATAATTTTTGTATGTTAGACTTTCTACGAAAGCCTTTTCCTGTCATTCCTTTCTTTCACATAATTTGAAGAAAAGAGCAAATGAAATATGCTAAGTTTTCTATCACATCCTGTACAAATCTTTGAATATTTAAATCCAAAGGCGTTGTTGCCTTGCGACAGTCTTTTGCAGAATTCCAACGAATATCATGGTGTAATTAGACCGTTTGGCGTTCTTTAAACGTTTGATGATTAAACAGTGGTGGAGCCCCAAATTAGATGCGGCCCCATTATCCTGGATAGTTACACACTATACGAACATTATATATATTATAATATTAATTTTCTCATGTCAAATATCTCTTCAGTTTCGTGATGTCTCGCGACACGCTTCCGTGCACATCGCTTGTGAACCTGTGTAACAATTATCACACACAAACTAGTGGTTAAGGCTACGTATAATAGTAACTTATCGTGAGGTGGTGACGCTAAACATGTCTTTTCCGTATTTCCAGAGAATAAAATTATAGAGTAGACATGTTTCGAAGGTACTTAGTCTCTTCTACTTTCGCTGTTACATAATGTTGGATAAAATCACGCAGTGAGTGGATCTTAATGCGCAATAGTTGTGAGTTAATTTTCATAACAGAAGATAGTCAAACAAATAAGCAAGATGAAGTCGAGGAATAGTTTGATTCGTATACTTAAACACATTATGACAGACCTCAACAAACGTGGCGTGAGATCGGTGTCTTGGCTTTTAAAACTAAAGATTAAGGTATCATTAATGAAATAATCAATAAGGAAAAAAGTTTGTAAACATACTAGACATTTGTTTTTGGTTTTTTTAGGACAAAGCTAAACAACGGGCTACCTGAGCTCCGTACTCTGCGTTGTAAGTCCGTAAGCTTTCCGCCGACCCACCAGGGTACTATAAGACATTGGTTTATAACCAATAAATAGTATAACTTCTAAATAAAGTGTCATCTGTAAGTTGTTAACAAATTCGGTTGTTTGTGCTAGAAAGAAAACTCAACAGAACGTTGTTGGCGTAGCAATGGGTTGAGCGTGGCCTCATAGTTAACGTGTCGGACTGTAGACGAAGGGTCCGAGATTCGAGACATAATAACGTTAAATACGCTCCATATTTTCACTTTCGACGAATTATAAAAATGAGAGTATGTCCAATCATTTGGTTTACATGGATGAATAATGTGCTAATGTTTTTATTTCTGTAACAGCATAGTAAATAAAACAGCGGTTAGCACATATGACATTTATCGTCGTAATATTGCGAGGCTTCCTAGTGTCACAGTGATATGTCTACGGACTTGCAACGCTAGAAACTTGATTTCGATACCCGAGCACAGATAGCCCATTGTGTAGCTTTGTGCTTAACTACAAACAAACAAACAAAATATTGCGAATTCTAACGCCTCAACTACACTGTGGAACCGCAAAATCTGTGTGAGACTATTTATATCTATAGAAGTAAGCCTATTGCGAAGTTACGACCTTTTAAAGAAAGAATTACAGCTTGGCCACAAGCTGCACACCTATAAAACACGAGTAATCTCCATCCGCTCTATCAACATCAAGTACAATGTTTCTCTCGCTTTCGTAAATGATCTTTTATAGATACTGATCTACATGTCTTCAATAACAATTTTAACTGAAAGTCATTCGCTTTTCCCTTCGGTTAGACAGTTGGATGAAGCAACACTAAGTGCCAAAGCTTAACGTATCTTATACAAGTGATCAAAATATTAAGTTCATTAACAGAATAATCATCACATGACTCAGATTTACCAATCAGAAACCAAGACATGCAGAATAGTTACTCTCTAACAAACTGTAAGTTGCTATGGCTATGATAAGAAAACAAGCCAAGCATGTCCAAGACATGGACAAGTTGCACATTTTAGCCAAAATACTAAACACAAATTCAGAAAAGTTAAAAGGGGAACAAATGAAATCCGACATATTTTGTTCTGTAATCAATGACAATCAGTACTTCTGAGCCTGACGTGGACTGTTGATTAGCATGCCGGGTTGCGGATCAGAAGGTCCAAGGTTTGCGTCGCGATGTCGCTGAATTCCTCCGCACTTGCAGCTGTGGCCACGTTTAGAAAGTTATAGTCAATCCCAATATTCAGTTTAAAGAGCTGTACAGAGTTTATGTGGCGGCAGATGTTATTTGCTGGTTGTCTTCCCTCTGGTCAGTAGTTGAAGTTATAATAAAGGACAGATATGCTTGAGCCTAAGGGTCCCTCGCCTGAGTGTCTAGTCCATGTGATGATCAGGTGCTGACTGTCTAGTCCATGTGATGATAAGGTGCTGACTGTCTAGTCCATGTGATGATCAGGTGCTGACTGTCTAGTCCATGTGATGATAAGGTGCTGACTGTCTAGTCCATGTGATGATAAGGTGCCGTTAAAGTTTACAATTCCAATTTAATTGATACCCGTAAGAATAATCTATAATTAGAATTTACGAAGAAAATGATTAAATTTGAAATCATATTTCACAGAAGAATTTATTAACTGAATAATATTTCATTATAGTAGATATTATGAGCATAGTGTTACCTGACATATGTGTTTTTACTTTGTCTCTAGTTATGCAGCAAGATTTTACTATCAAATATGCATCGAGACAAAAATGGATGATTTTTACCAGCATTTCTATTAATTTATTTCTATTTTTACGAATCAATGCAATTCTTTTCAACTGTCTAGTCACTTTTTCAATTGAAAGGTCGCATTTACAAACGACTATGCAACTTCTTCAAGAGGGATAGGTGAATTTTAAGCATTGCAATAGAAGAAGAAGATTGGAAAACTTCAGTA
>NW_013665653.1:150350-154208 GCF_000517525.1 Limulus polyphemus | reverse complement strand
GGCTGGTATGTTAACCGGAAGATGACCTAAGCAGATCGAAACGTTGTTCTTATACTTTATTTTAATTAAAGTTTTTAATTCCCATACCAGCCGTCTCTGCTATACATTTTCAGTAAATTATATTCTTTTTCACATGAATCCTGAGCTTTTTGAACTCACGCATGGTTAGAACTAGGTGATTTAGTACGGGAAATTCCTGCAGTTTTTCAACAAACAGCCGTGATTTGTTGAACAAATATTGTCAAAGAGATTAGCGTGTGAGGAGAAAGTTAATACCTATTAGAAAATCTACCGGCAACACTGATTGACAGTTAGCCACAAAAATAAACATCATTTGGAAAGCCTAGAAGGAAAATTTGTGGCGAAACAAAAAATAGACTACAAAATCCATAAAAGTACACGACAATGAACTGATGTAGCCAGGACTTTGAAAATAAGCCCAATCTTCCACCATGCTTCATTTCTGATCACGTTAACATTAAATAACCTTAATTCAGTCACTTGTAATCATGTATTTAGGTTTTGCTCAGCTGAATAAATAATATTTAATTGGCCGTGCACCTTTTGTTATATTTTTAATTTCCATCATAATGGAAGAGAACTGAAAACAAGTCCAAAATTCAACAAGAAGCGACAAGCGGCAAAATATAATAACAAACGACCACGAGAAAGGACCAGCCCAATTGCGCGGTTTTTAATCAGAACTCACACAGATGCATGCAGTTTTATTGTCATCAACAATCCTTCCATTCTTTTTTCCCCGATCCTTGTTGTATTTTCTCTATACTTCTCTAATTTCTCTAGTGGCATAATGCTCTTTCATGGCTTGCTCTCAAAATGGCGATTTGCACAGCTTAATTGGAATATAGAATATGTCAATTTGGCGGGCTAGAAAGTTCACGATTGTGGGTGTTTTGTATTTTGAAGAGAAGTAGGGTTAGGATTATTCTAAAATTTTAATAATGTGAAGGCTAATTATTGACCCATTCAATCACCGAAAACATCTTACAACAATTTTAATGTGTGTTGAAGTCAGCTATTACAAAAAAAAGTAACCCCAAAATAAAACAAGCCCCCCAAAAATCGCAACCCACGACTCGGCGATCACCAAATGCTGATCTCAAAACAACTATTTTAGGATGTGACAATTTCTTTTTGTTGTCGCAAAAGTGTTTTGGAACTGGAAGATCAATATTTCTATTGATTATATATAATATATGTTCATGAAACATATCGCCAATTTTGCGACCAGTCTCACCAATGTACAGTAGGTTGCAAAGATTGCAAATAATACAGTAAATGACGGATTTTGATACGCAAGTAAAATGCTTGTTAATGTGAAAATTACTCTTTGAACCAACAGTTAAAATTCCGTTGTCCATGTACTTGCATGTTACAGAGCCTGGTCTGTTATAAGGGAAGGAGCCGGGGAAGTATCAGAGTGAATGTAGTTATTAAAGTTAACTGGAACAAGTGTATCTCGAGGACGAGGGTTATGGATATAAGCATTTACAAGTTTTGAAATGAACTTTTGTATAAGGTTAGTATTAGTCTGTTGGATATTAAAATTGTCTATTATTATTTTAGAAAATTTGGGGAGGGATTTGGGAATCACTAAAGTAAGTTTATGTTGGTTATTGTTCGGATAATTGTTCAATGTATGTACAGGGTAACCACGCGAAATAAATGAATTTGTTAAATCTTCTGATTTAGAAATAAAGTCACCAGGATTACTGCAAATACATCGTAAACGTAAAACTGAGGACAGGAACACAAAGAGAAAGAGGTGACGACAAGAATCAAAACGAATGTGAATCTGTAGGTTTATAAGAAACAAAAGCTGTCCATATCAAGAAGGAGAGGTTATTTTTGGAAACATGAAACCTAAAACTTAGGAAAAGATGGCATTGTGAAAATAAAATCTGTAACTCGCATTACTCAAGAAATATTAAAAAAGTAGACCTGCATTACTCACAAAATATCAAAAAGTATTCCTGCATTACTCTCAAAATATATATGAAAATAATGAGGACTAACTATAGTCTCTTAATACTCGCAATTTTTTTAAAGACTTATAGAGTATCCTTCAGTTATGTAAGTGTGTGTGTATTTGTTACTTACCTTGAAACATCCAGTTTTAAATTATGTTTCTCAGAAGTATCTTTGGATTAACCTGAATATTAATCAATGAAAATATTGAGAGATTAAATCATATTTACACCAAGATACATAAACAGAGTAGTCCAAAAGTTAGTTATCGTCTTTCACCCTTAAATCTTTTTTTGTGTGGCTAATACTTGCATGATCAAAACTGATTGATCCCTTCTCAGATTGTGTATCATGCTAATGCATTGTTCATACATGTTCGTATAGTTAAAACACGAAAAATAAGAATAATTTGCACACTAATCTGGGGGAACAAACTTTTGGGTCACTCTGTACAAAGTATAACAAAGTGTTATATTATTATTTCTAAACGAAGACCCACAAGATGTTTAACCATAGTAAATCAAATGTTAACAAAAATACCTTATACAATCTCAAAATCTATAAACCAATAACAAAACTGCTTGAACTTGGATCGATTACATACCAGTTCAACCAGATTTGCTAACCTAAGGGTACATAATTAGCTGAATATACTTAGATTTGGTGAACTCCATAACTGTTTGTACTTTATTGTTGCTCGTTTTCCTAAACTTGAATTTTAACACAATTTTGTGTTTTTCCAAGGTCATCCTCAAAGTATTGTAAACGTTCAGCCTTTGTTCACCATCCTCATCGCCGTTGTTGTTACTCTCGTCCTCATTGTTGTCGTCGTGGTAATAGTCTTGAAAGTAAAGCGCAAAAGAACGCTATCCAGAGGTAAAGTTGTTGGTATATAAGTTGAGGCGATCTGACTTCAAGATTCTAAGGAAATGTTGGCTTAATAACTGAAATACCGAGTATAACTTTAAACACTGTTTAGACACATCAGGTCTATAAGTATAGAGACATACGTGTGTGTGTGTGAAATTTATTTCTAGATTTTCTGAAACTCGTGTCCATTTAGGGTTTAAATTTTAAATGGTGTCAGAAAATGTAAAGAGTCTATGTAGACCGACATATTTTAATACAAACATTGTTCTGATGTACAACTTCTACAGCTTTCCTACTTTTTCTAGTAATAGAACAATTTACTCTAATTATAAATACACCTGAAACTTATTTGCTACATTTTAGATAATGTAGCTGAGCTATTGCTACATTGTCTTTATAATTTTGTGCATATTTTTCTGTCCTTTAATGAAAGTCGCCAATTTAGCGTCATGTAAAAGTAAGACGTTCGATATAAAACTTCTTGATTTTGCCGTGTTAAAAGATATTAATATAATTAACCTTATTTATTTATTTCAATATTTTGTATTAAGAAATTTATTTTTTAAATTCACACCACCATAGAAAGTCAGATGATGTAATCCAGAAATTACGAACACAGACTAAGTTTACTTATATACTTGTTAAATTTAGCTAATATTATTTCCCTACTTCCTTTTTTTCCTTTAGCAGCTCAGACTGACCAGACAGATGAAGATAAGTACGTATTTCTGGTCATGTATTACATATATAACTTGTTCTAAGGAATTAATAGACTAAAAACTGTGACACAATTCTAATTTAAATAATTAAAAGCACGAGGATAACACCAAGTATCTTTAAATGTTGTTGTAACTGCTGCCATACATATTCATAAATCTTGACGCTGTGAAAATAATTTATCAACTAAATGTTCAGCAGTTTAAGTAAATTCGTTATTCTATAATTTATCAACTAAATTTGATGACGAGGAACCCACTTTGAGACTAATAATGGCTGGAG
>NW_013665653.1:144748-149969 GCF_000517525.1 Limulus polyphemus | reverse complement strand
TTTAAGTAAATTCGTTATTCTATAATTTATCAACTAAATGTTCAGCAGTTTAAGTAAATTCGTTATTCTATAATTTATCAACTAAATGTTCAGCAGTTTAAGTAAATTCATTATTCTATAATTTATCAACTAAATGTTCAGCAGTTTAAGTAAATTCGTTATTCTATAATTTATCAACTAAATGTTCAGCAATTTAAGTAAATTCATTATTCTATAATTTATCAACTAAATGTTCAGCAGTTTAAGTAAATTCGTCTTTTTTCACTTTTATAGGTCTCAGATGCCACTAAAGAAAGATATTGACGACTTGACGGACTTGGACGACAAAGGTCCAGACATAATTCCTTCTAGGACATTTTACAGGGCCTCTTATCCAGGTAAGATAGACATAGACAGATTTACAGAACGATATACAGATAGACAACAAACAGTGACTTTAATAAATAGAAAAGATTGAATTGTAAATGATAACTGAAGCGCAAATAATTCAACTCTAACAATTAATACAGGAAAAACAATCGATAAGCTTTGACAAAATCTTTTGTAAATACTTCTAGTTGAGGTTTAGATTACGTTTCAGAATATCCCGAAGAGGGAGACGACCGATGTCTACAGCTGAACAGTACCATGGAATCATGCTACAGTACTCCAGATTCGAAATCTGGTAACCTGATCATGGAGACCACTTATACTACCACTTGTCCCGTTGGCGTACCAGCAGACAGAGTTGAAAGTTTTTACCCCACACACTCTCCTAGTAGAGGGCATATAAGTGGCATTGATGCGTCAAACAAAACCACTAATCTAAACAAGGTAAGTCCCAGTGTAAACTATGTTTGTTTGTTCGTTTATAAATATAAGTTATTTATATATATATAGCGTGTTGTAAACCTCTGCTAGAAATTTTTATTCTAAAATCGTTTTAATAAGTAGATACTTAGTCTGCTAAGTTACCAAGTTACTTTTTTTTTAAACAAAACTTAAAGGTCCTTCCGCACAATCTCTGGCTTGGATGTTAAGGCGCAATCTGCAAGTCGCGGGTTCGAATCTCTGTCACCGAACATGCTCGCTATTTCAGCCGTGGGGGGCGTTATAATGTGATGGTCAATCTCACTACTCGTTGGTAAAAGAGTAGCCCAAGAGTTGTCGGTAGGTGGTTTTGACTAGCTGCCTTCCCTCTCGTCTATCACTGCTAAATTATGAACGGCTAGTGCAGATAGCCCTCGTGTAGCTTTGCGCGAAATTCGAACCAAACCGAACAATCACCTTAGGCGTACATTCCCTTTAATGGACTATAGATGATTGTATTCAACCTTGGCTTAATTATCTTTTAATATTAAATTACATAAATATTGATACGAAGTGCTTACTTAGCAGAGTTTTGCTAAGGGGTAGGTTTTATCGAACTTGCGATTAACTATTCTCTACTGGAGCGAAAATAAAAAAAAAACATTTCTAAAAAAAACCAAAAAAAAAAACAGTAGTTTTACGTTAGTCAAATGTAAGGAAAAAACTCCGCGAGACGGAGTACAGTTGTAGCAAAAAAAACCGTAAATAAAGTACATCCTATATCAGTTTTAATGTTTGCATCATTAATGAAATATTTAATTATTTCTTATAAACTAAATTTATTTCCATAATTTAAAAAATCCATGAGTTTGTTTGGGCTATCTGTGCTCTGCCCACCACTGCTATCGAAACCCGGATTCTAGCGTTTTAAGTCCGCAGACATACCACTGTGCCACTGGGGGGCTCCATGAGTTTAAACCTAGAATTGTGGAGGGGAAGGGGACCCCATAGGCTTTTTAAATGTATTTTCATAAACTAAAAGGTGACTGTAAAAATAAAATGTTTTATAGTTAGCTCGTCATATCTAACAAACTGTACGGCATAGAAAGATATTAAGGCTATCATGGGGATTCAAATGTCAAAATTGCCACATGTTGTCACCAGAGACGCCGCTATGGCTTATTTCGTGTGTTTTCGGTGGGTTTAAATGAGCCTGTCGAACTACAGACACATAAGCTTACTAAATACTTTAAGTAAACTTATGGAGAAACAAATCTCCAACCAATTACTTAATCAACATCCTAAAGAACATACAAAATGCAAGCAGAAGAGAAAGACAAACGACCGATCACTTAGTCGGGCTCACTGAATCTATTTTCTAAGGATTTAATTAAAAACACTCCACCATAGCCGCGTATCTAGATGTAACTAAAACGTTTGACTCCGTATGGCATGACTCAATCAGGTATAAACTAAATTCTTACAGAATCCTCACTCCCATCATAAGATGGATACCAAGCTTTTTAACCGACTAAAGTTATAATCAACCAAAATTTATCAGAACTCTTTAAACTCAGAGCCGGGGTCCATCACGGATCCGTCCTAAGCCAACTACTATACATCATATTTGTTAATGACAGCCCCCCCCCCCCATCATACACACTAGCATCACCGTACGCAGATGACATCGCTGTGTGGAGTACATCCCGTGACCCTCTTCTTGCAACAAAAAAAGTCCAGAACTCACTTAACAAGATATCTCGCTGGAGTAAGAAATGGTGTGTTACACTAAACCTCACCAAAATGGAAACAATCTTATTTCACAGGAAAATAGGCAAAATGCCAAAAAGTTAAACTTCATCTACAAAATTCCCCATTACACTTTGAAAAACCATTAAATTATTAGGTACTACCCTAAATCATTAATTTAGCCATTTAAATAACATACTAAACTCCGCAAGCAAAATAATAATTTACCTCCATTGAATTGGAGGAATAAACAAAGGATGTAACAGTAAAACCATTATGACTATATACAAAGCATACGTTAGTCCTCTCTATAGATATGGCTGTGCTGTAACATGCATCAACATGCCAGCACAACAAAATCAAGCCACAGAGATAGCTTACTGACTGCCCATCTACACAACACATGTCTATGAGGATCAATATCAAGTCTGTCCACCAATAAAACAATGAATACAGTCATTAACATCTCGATTTTACAAAAACAAAAACAAAAAAAAAGTCTCTAGGAATACTCAAATAGTTGAATTCCCAATTCTTGCTGCTACCCCAAACCCTGGCAACAAAATATATCTCACCAATGAATTTCATAATCAATCTGAACAACAACTATAACTAAACACATCACATTAATTCCACAAGAACAAACTTAGAACTCGAAGCAAAATATTTCTATAACTAATCAATTCATTTTTTTAATTATAATAAATAATTAAAAACAACGTTTTATTTTATTCAAATGAAGTAATGCGACAATGGGGAAAGTATAAAATAGTCTTGTAAGTTACTCCTGAGGATGACGTAGATCACGTCGAAACATGTACTTGTAGAGAGATATTTTAAAGTGGAAGCCGTACGGCTTCAAGAAAGTTTATACTGTGTAAATATAAAACGTTGTTTTGATTATTTATTATAATTTTAAAAAAAAATTAAATACAAGTGCAAGTAGTGCATATTTATAATCAATTCATGTTCAATTATATACTACTAATTAACATTCTTACTGTACTTTACCAGCACAGTCTGGCATGTGAAAGTGGGTTTTCTCCGGGCAATCCGGTTTTCCCCTACATCAAAATTCCACAAGGCAGGGCATTGGATCTTAATATCCCCCGAAAAGTGCCGTTAGCCCTCTAGGAATTTTAATGAATGTTAAAACATTTTAAAACAAAACTTTAAAAAGTCTGTAAATCAAAATTTCATTAAATTCTAGCAACAATCAGTTTTAAAAAATCACTTCTTTATATTTTTCCACTTTGGAAAGTATTCCCGAAATTCAGATATTTCTTAACTATAAAAAACCAGATGAAATGATTTATTTCAGCCTATATCTTTATACAAACCGGAACTGATGTGTTTGATCCACTTCTTGGTCTCCTGTTCGTCTTCGTCATCAGCAACTCCCACATACCACGTGACGTCATCATCAACGCAATCCAAACATCACCACCTGTTTCTCATTCTCTCCCCTCTCTTAGTCGATCGCTCTCTTTTGCACTGTAGCTCTGATGGCTCCTTTGATATAACAAATCAAAACATCGCGCCGAAAGAAACCACAATACACTCAAATTAAAACAAACCATGATTTTTAGCCCTTTTAGCCAAAAAACTCACTTTTCATTATCGGGATGAAAAGAAATAAACATGTTTCTGAACATCCCGGTTGTCTTCCCAATCTTCGGAAGATGTCAAATCGGAATTCCTACCAAGACGATTCGATTCGTGCAACATATGCTATCAGATAGCAGCCTACAGTATACACACAACTTCAGGCACATAACCTCTCCTTCTTTCGTCCGACTTCCTGTTTCTGTCTCCAGGCATAGACGGCTTTTCCGGTCATCTTGAAGTTCACATCAACACTACACCTTAAAGACTTACTTTTCCACCACGAAAGTTTTCAAGCATACAAAATTCCGGCTAATTGCCCAAAATTCTCCTACCACTTTAAAACTTACCAAGTTCTGCTAGCGGGGTAAAGAGAAACAACAGTTTCTGAGCACCACTGGTTATCACTCCGGGCCTGAGAGATTTTAAACCAAACCAACTGCCAAGATTAGATTAGATTATGCAGCTTATTCAAACAACATGAAACTGACAAGGATGCAATGTTGAGGCAGCTCTCGGGAAATATCATAGCTTGCATAACATCCACAGAGGGTCTTTTTCCAGTGTTGCTGTGTCCAAGTTCATAAATCAGTTTTGGGAGACATGTTGCACTGAAATTATCATAAAGGTCAACCATGTCGTAGCAGAACAGGTCAGCACATTGGTCTATTTGTTTTCCAATGTTTGGATTTGCCAATTTCAACTGTTAATAAGGTTCTTCGGTCAATTTTGCAAATGTCTTCTTACAAGCTGGTATCATGATAAACCACTAAAGGAGACGAGGTTAACACGACGTGATGATTTTATGTTTCAGGTTTTGGCAGGATATGAAGTTAATGATCAATAGCCTTCCAATATCTTATGGACTGATGAAACACACTTCACCTTTCTAAAATTATCAACACACGAAAACGCATTAGCTGATCAGAGACTAATCCACGTGTAACATTTCCTAATCACCTCCTTGATGCTACGATGACAGTATGATATGATTTCACAGCTGACTTTGCTATTGGACAATGCTTCTTTTTTTTTTTTTGAAGAACTATCAGCACATGAAATGCAAATTTTCACAGTC
>NW_013665653.1:104540-144090 GCF_000517525.1 Limulus polyphemus | reverse complement strand
AAATTTTCACAGTCAGTACTGCGCAGTACCATGCAATTCTCTCAACCAATGTGATCTCCATGCTGCAGAAAGTAATAGTACTGCGCAGTACCATGCAATTCTCTCAACCAATGTGATCCCCATGCTGCAGAAAGTAATAGTACTGCGCAGTACCATGCAATTCTCTCAACCAATGTGATCCCCATGCTGCAGAAAGTAATAGACACTATGTTTTCATGCTGGATGTTGTCACTCCATGTATTGGTAACCAGGTGAAATACGTCTAGGTGGAGAAGTTTCAGGATTTTCCTTTTGAACAGCCACCTCATTCACTAGACCTAACACCAGATTTGCATAATTCCAGACCTAAAGGATGCAACTGCCCATGAAGTGGCCAGAATACTAGATGTGATGAGCATTGTTGCTGTAATGTCTGTTGTCATATGAATGCAGTGCATTCTGGATACTGAAGGAACGCATTTTGAACAGTTTCTTTCTGTGATTGGTCAGTCGTTAGGTTTTAGTGGTGCCCCTGGTGGCAACATGTGAGAACTGTGGAATTTGCTTTTGCGTGGTACCCTTAACATCCCTGTGCAATTTTACCTTCATATGCCATACCGTTTGTAAAATCTATCCATGACTTCATTGGTCTGTCAATCCCTAATAACAGATGAATGACAAATTAAGAACAAATTAAACAAAGATACCGTCAGTATTGGTGTTAATCCCATTAGGTATTGCTGTAGTTTCCTATGTATTGTAGGCCAAAAAAATAGTAGTTTTACCTAATTATTTTTGGTACCTCCTAACATTGAGTATTCTAGAAGGTAAAAACATATAATTACTCAATATGATGTCATATGTAGACTCCCTTGAGTAGTAGACGGTCGAGTTTGGGGATTAAAAACAATAATTTTATGTTTGATACCATTATCAAATATTTTGTAGATGTTTTAGCACTGGAGAGAAGTTTCCTTCTTAGTTGAATTATAACTTTTGTTTATCTAACTTTAAAATATAATACAGCTCGAAGATGTGACGTACGCTGAATTAGCCTTACCTAGGTCTGGCCAGTCTTCTTCAGTGGTTAGAAGGCAGGAGCCACCAACGGAGTACGCTAAAATCGACTTTAGAGGAAAGCAGCTGGAAGCAGAAGAGGAAGAATGTGGCGTCTCCTGTGAAACACCTTTAATGAACAATAGAAGGGAAAGTGCAGTTTAATGTTTGACGAAGAGTTACTACAAACGGGACCAATTATTTATATGGTGAGTAATACAAGTGGGTACAAGCAATTAAGAAATGAATGGTGCAATTTAATGAAAACTATAACAAAAATTAGACTTGGTATTTTCAACCTCTACAGCAAGTACAGAGACCCATAGTTTTCAGGTGCACTATACGAACTATTGACCATTGGTAAGGCAATCAGCCAGCAGTACCCGCTACCACAAAGGCTATGTACAGTTCATTTGAACCGAATAATGGGAGTGGCTCAGTTTTATAACGCGCTCACAGCTGAAAGTGCGGAGCGTGTTCAGTGGCATTACGTGTCGAACCTCGGACCATTCAATCACGAGAAGCACGAGAAGTCATGAAAAACTTGCAACCAAAATTGATCCCATTTCCCTTTCTGACGACTAGTTTAATCTTTTACCTATTTTCAGACATTGCTTTCTGAACTACGTACGTCATGACATAATCCAGAGTTGTCAAGTAGATTTTACATCAGTACATTAAATTAATTTTGTCATCGCAAACAGTGTATTCAAATTTGTGTCGTAAATGCACACGTGACTACATATACACTGAAAGGAAACAATGAGCAGGATTAATCAATATATTCGTAAATATATCATCGTTTTGTAAATCTTTATTTAAACAATGCATATGAAACTTTTTGGCAGTTTTAATTCAACTTTCAGTTCAACATCTGGGTTTGGACTCTGTGTATGTATATGTATGTGTAGAAAATAGACATTTCTAAAGTCTTATGGATACAAAAGCTTCAATAACAATAACCAAGGGAAACTTATATATATATATATATTTGTATGCAGGCATTCAACAACTTCTTTTGAAATTAGTTTTATTTTTAGTTTATTATTACACTGAAATGTTATGTGCCAACGACGCTTTAGTCCTAAATATGCATACCTGCTCTACTTAGCCAACCAACAGTTGCGATTAAACAAAAAGATTAATCCACAACATACGTTTCAGAGAGTATTGCCGGTTTTTAATGGATGTGTCTAATCTTGACATTCTTTTTAAAATCTAAAATATGTTGCTAAAGGTTGATTTTCCAGACTATACGATAATACCAGAAAGAAGAAAAGGATTAGACACCATCCACAGCTTTCAACGTAATTAAATAAACAGTACTAAATCATTCAACCTTCTTTGTTGTTGTTGTTGTTGTTTTTTTGCGATTTTCATAGATTCCAGAAACGAATGAAGTAGAATATATAATCATTATAGCTGCTTCTCTTCAAGGATCAACGTTTTCATTTTAATTTAAACCAAGTACGAGATCAGGTATCACGTCTGTGAAATCTAAGTTACACAATAGACAAGAGTTCTTCGCATTAACTCTTTTTTCCATAAACCCGGACTGTGAATCCAAGAAGTTCGAGAATTGTTGCTGCAAAAAATTTCGCTCCACTCTTTGAGGTCTTGGGTGCCTTGTAAGAGTTTCGGTCAAATCCCACTATTCGATCTCACAAGAATATCCCAAGAGTTAGCAGTAGATACTGTTGACTAGTTGCTTTCCATCTAGTCTATCCATTCAAAATTAAGAACTGTTATGTGCAAATAGATTTTCTGTAGCTTTGCACGAAATTCGGAAACAAATAAAGTTTTAAATATAAACGAGACTCAGAAAAGAATGAAGGAATTAACTTAAACAAACAAACCCTTAACATAGAAATGTACTAGGAAATCCTGCATATTTGTTCGTTAAAATTTTGGTGTAAAAGCGTTTTCTTTATAGCAAAATAATGAAGCATTATTTATCAGTTTTGTTTCAAGTTGCTATTTCATGCTAGGAGACAGGACAAGAAGGTTAATGTATATGTATATATATATTATATTTCTTTCTAGGAAGGAAGTCAAGTTTCCAATGTTTAAGAAAGGAATGGAAAATGATCAAGTCTGCCGAAAGTCACTTTGCTAAGAAACATTTCTAAGACATCTGTGCCCAAGAATAAAAGTCGTTTCATAAATACGATTGTCAAGATAAAGTATCCGTGAGGAAGTACAGAACAGTTACCGAGTCTTGCGATCCTTTCAACATTGACGCGTCGAGTTCTATTTGCGTTTAGCGTGCATTTATTCATCCACTGTGTATGTACTCCCTTTAAGAAAGATGTATCGATTAATAATAGATTAAATAGTTGTCACCTTGTTGCTTTATATTTTAATCATATTCACGTGGAAGGGTTTGCTGCCTTACATGTGATTGTTTCTGCTTAGAGATTTCCAATAAACTGAAAAAAAAAGCACGTCAGCCATTGGAAATGAGAATAATAAGTATATATATATATATACTATTCTTGTGATGAGCACCACTCTTGGGAGGTTTTCGTAATTAACTCCCACTATATATCTATTAAGATCGCAACGTTGAATGACGTCATTTCTGCACTATATGGCCACTTTGTCTATAGAGGTGTGTTCTAGTTTACACTTTAAAATCCCTTCTAGATTTTCTAGCACTCAGTAGTATTGATATAGTTTCACCTAACTTGTTATGAATATAATAAAAAATAACCCGCTGTAGTCATGTGAACCCAAAGTATTATCATTAAAACTCTACATAAATATTGGTCCTCAAAAATGTGTGTCGTTTTCAGCATTCATAGTAAAATGTGCACATGACGTTTATCACAAATATAAATGTTGATGAGTAAATTTAACGGTATATAAAAATAACTGTATACTGTATACAGATGTAAACCTACAGAAATATACCATTTTAAAAATTTAACCTCATACAAACTTAACTGAAAAATTACTAGAACAGGGAATTTTTTCTTCTTCTCTTCACCAAAAATTGTGTTTTGTAACTATAATTTCAAATTATACTATTTGTTTTATTAAATTATTAGTTCAATAAGTTTATTCAATTAGCAAATCATTTACTATTTTCTAAATATTTTTGTATATTTGCATACAAATTGCTGTTTACAAACCCCCAAAAAAATCCAGACACCTCCAGTCATGAACAATTGTTATTTATTTTCAACAAACACCAACAAGTACCTTTGACGACCACAATTCAATCAGACAGATTGCTAACTTTAGTAGAATTTCAATGTGCAGGAATTGCACTGGTACTCTTCTAATTCCTTGTATACCTAAGTATGTTACATTTATTTGTGAAAAATGCTTTATATTGTTTGCCTAGAAATGTTATTGTCAGAATTCTTATTTGTTGTTTCTGTCTTCTGAAAATACCGTTGTTTGAAGATACAAGGGATACGGATCAGAATATTTATGGTTTAGCATCTGTGTGCTTTAAAATTAATTATCTACTGAATTCCCCCTGGACTGAAACATGAGCCTTTTGACTAGTGAGACCACTCATTTTCCAGTGGCTTTGTCTTTGGAGGATAGTGAATGAGGACGTGACTCGACGCGCCTATACATGTTAACTTTCTTCTAGTCTGTGCTTTTATATTTCAACATTCCACTACGCTTATGTACATATTAACTTGCTAGCTTTTTTTTTTTTGATTTTTAATCAGAAAACGTTTCAATATTTTCCACGTACGTTCTCAGGTACGAGATTAAAGTGGCGATATTTTTGTAAGAAAAAAGAGGAAAGTAAAGAATGCTAATTCTTTGAGAATTAATAGGACTTTTCATTGTAATAATAAACATAATTTAATGATATTACTTCTACGCTGTGTCATGTGGGAAAAGATAGGTTCTAACTAAGCCTTCGTCTATACACATAGAAAAAATTATTTAAAGCATAGGTATGGTGTCTATTTAAAGAAAAAACTCAGATTGTTCATGATGTTCTGCCACAAGATTTACTAAAAAAACGATATTCTGCAATAAGACTTACTTCCATAAAACACACATGATGTACCTCCACAAAACTTGTAATAACATACAAATGATATTCCGCCAGAAAACATGTTGTCATGAAACATATGATTTTCTGCCACAAAATTTACTGACGTCAAAAAAATACACATGATTTTTCGCTACAAAATTTATCGTGATAACATAAAAATGATCTTCCGCTAAAAGACTTGTGTCATAAAACACAAGGGATGTTACGCCACGTTTTCCATGCTTCAAACTGGGTTTGCTGCGATGACGTGGTGAAAACGGTTAGGCTGTTTGGCCGATATTTTCAGCGTTTTTCGAAAAACATTTACTCTACAACTATTGAATAAAACGTAAGAAATAAAACATCATATTAAGAAGAATCAAATGTACAGCTTTAATTCAACATAACTGTTCCCTTTTTATTAATCTAAGCATTTGAATTTTTAGTTATCCTTAGTTTCCAAACAGTTTATAAGCTTTTAATCTGCCTTTTAAACTAAGAACCACTATTGTGTTTATAACTATAGATCGTAGCGTCAGCTTACCCTCAACAATACTTAATAACTTTTAAAACCAAGCCTTTGTCACGAATTCAGACCAGAATTAATAGAGCTTGATAACTATTGCCTCCCTCTGCCTCTGTATAACTAATGTTAGTTTACGTTTAACATGCATATGAAGTTGTAAAAAAATATTTTAAATAAATACCGATTTCCTGAAGATCTTTCGAAAACAAAAGCAACATTAACTCAAAAGGCATCCACCACTGAAGCTGCAGCTGAAATATTTTACCTGTATTCGGTTTAAATGGCAATAGTGTTTCTTCAGATTTTCGGCTAACAAATTTACTTAGCTTATGTTTCAATGGTTTTGGTTTATTCGTGTGATTAAAATCAATTACATATAAACTTGAAATACCTTGGTTTGCTCAAGACATATCCACACCAGGAAAGGCTTTTGTATGGATACCTAGGAAGTATTTTCGTCGAATATTCTTATCTTATGTGGACTTTACTTGTATGAAATAAAAATAAGTAAAATGAGTTGTTTTTTTAAACAGATTTAACGTCTATGTATTTTAGCAATATTTTCATTTGAATATAAATAAAAACTACAAAAGGTTTCGACATTTTGTGTATCTGTAATGTATATATAAAAAAGTACAAAAGAATGTGTGTCTGTCTATTATCTAACTACTCCTAGATCGCTGGGCCAATCTCAAACAAACTTTGTGGGATGATAGTTTGGAACAAGGGGCATGTTAATGTAGGTTCATAATCCCTTCCATCCGTCATTATTGCTGTTATTGAGCATTTATTACATTTGACGTAAGTTAACGTTAACTACATTCATAGATGGCGTCACGTCCTTACACCAAAAAAATAACTTTATTAACTTTTTTATAACACAGTGTACACACAGTGTGGAGGAAGGTCACACAAACGTCTTATATATCTCACAGAGTGCGCTAGCACTCTCTATGGAGGAATGCAATGAAAAAAAAAAAGGCCGCCACTATTGCAATAATACGTAAACTCAGATCAAGTTTCTACTTCAACAGCCATAATAAGGCTGATATGAAGAGCCGTTTCTTGAGTTATATCCACTTCCTAGTTTGACCCATGACCTTACAACTTCGGCCTGTAAGACACTTCTGCGTCCAATGACCGTCAACTAATTAATAACGTGAAATACTGTGGAAGGACATTAACAGCTGGATGTTGAAAACGCCCCTACCGCCACTACTTTAGCCGATCTTCCGACATAGTCACCCTGACCATCGCAGAGTATATACAATGTTTTAAATATATACATACTGAGTTGCTAAAGCTTATACAAAACTTTTGGTGAGGTAATAATGAATACTGCAATAATGTTATATTGTAAATAAATTGCGTAACAGGATCTCTGTGTATTTATCCTAGCATCCACCCTCACATTTGCTTAAGTTCATAACCCAGACAAAGGACGGTTACCTCAGCTTGTCGGCTAAATATGTGGATAAGTTCACATTTATTTATTGCAAATATTCTATAAAGCATTTCTTGTTTTAACGGTCCTGGTGTTATAGCTTCTCTTGAAGTTCTCTAGAATGGTTAGTATTTCTTCTAAAATTCCTATTATTACCATAAGAACAAAATGAGATTAAATAAAATTTCATTGATCATTCCACACAAAATCTGGAATTAAAAATCAGCTTAATATCTCGAATCTATTGAAGAAATTGATATCGACTTATTTACAAAATGTTTCCCATTAACCCAGAAATATGTTCTATTGATTCTCGGCTTTTCGTTATCTTCCCTAATTCCCTGAGCATTCTTATCAAAATAGTGATTCTCAAAGTTTTTTCCTCCAAAAACCATTTCGGAGGGACAAAAGACCCCATGGACCACCTACAAGTCTTACTCCACACGCTTTCGCTTGCCACTGCAAAAAACTCATCAGAATTAATGGAAATAATGGCTTCGGCTGTGGCGTTGTGCAATTTGTTCCAGCCAGCGGACCACCAAGGGTTCGTGGACCACACTATAAGAACCACTTTATTAAAATAATCTGAAGCAAGATTAATATTAATAAAAGAACACAATATCAAGTGAAAACCAAAGTAAATGAAACAAAGCGTCAGAAGACTTAAAATGAGAGAAATTAGAAAACTTTGCCATAAGACATCCATCGAAACAGAACGCCAAAAGATCGTAGAGGGTTTTAAACAAAATGGTTACACCTCTTCCTTCATCAAAAAACTCCCTGAAGAAGAACACAACAGAAAGAAAAGATTAGAAAAAAAAACTACCATTACTGCCATTTACCTACCCTACCTGCAAAATTTCAGTGAAAAACTCAAACGCATAGCCAAGAAATTCAACATAGAAGTTCGGTGGAAATCCTACAAGACATTAAGGTCCGTTCTGGTAAAAAAACAGAAACCTACCAATGAGAAACACAAAAACGTCATTTATGAAATCCCATGTTCCTGCAATGAAACATACATTGGAGAAACGGGAAGAAGACTCGCGACAAAAATAAAAGAACATAAAGACAGTACAAGACTCATGAAAATACAAAATTCAGCCATTGCAGAACACGCTATGTCAACTGGACACAAAATACACTGGGAAAAAACTAGAATCATCCACGCAGACAAATTTTGGAAAACAAATCCTATCCTATCTGACTTAGTAGTTATTTTAGGTTTATTATCATCCACGCAGACAAATTTTGGAAAACAAATCCTATCCTATCTGACTTAGTAGTTATTTTAGGTTTATTAGAAAACCTGGGGTTGTTTAGAAATTGATGTTATTTTTTTTCGCCCCAACCGTGGCTTACGATAAGTATAGTGGATGTGATAATTGTTTCTCTGAGCTGTTGATTTTTCGTAGTTTAAGCGTGAGGGAATGCTATGAAGAAGATCGGAAGAGCGGTTGCTTTCTTGATTGAAGGGAAGTGTGTCGAGCGTGACGATTGATCAACTAAACACGATCAGCAGATCCAGACAGCCGAGGCCCACCCCTGAGGACCAATGCACCCCGTCCAAGAAAAGACACAAGACCAGAACCAAAGCTGATTGCATCATAATAGATAGTTACATTGAAATTATTTACATTGAACAGATTGTGCTATTTTGAGTACAATGAATGATAAATGGCTTTCCACACACACACATAATTTTACATTACGACAGTTTATAAAAATAAATCGTAAAATTTTAACATTTTGGTCCATTGTTCGTTCTGGTCGGTAACCTGAAAAAGATGGGGGTGGACAAGGTAAAACGCTCAAGGTGGTTCTTGAAGTGAATGTTGTATGTTTTGTGAGATGATGTGGTTTAGGGGAGAGATGAATTTGGTCCATGTGGCTGGTGTTTCTGCGATGATGGCGAGTTTTATGAAAAGGTCGTTTCTGGTTTTAGTCTTGTCGTAGTACTTGTTTGCTAGGTTTGAGAATAGTGTTTGTAATGTCACTGATTTGTTTATTTTATGTAAGTAAAAGCCGGGTGTGTAGACGGGGAGACGATAGGCTAATCGAATTGGTTTTTAGCTGGGTACATTCAAGTTTTTTTTTGTAAAAATGCTGCGGTATGTTACTTGGCATCCGTATTCAAGAATTGGTCTAATATAGGCGTTGTAAATCGTCATTATTGTTTTTGCGTTACAACCTTTGGCGAAGCCACTGATTTTTTTCTATAGATAATTTATCCGTTTTTGCGCCTTGACCGTTATTTCAGAGAATTGTGTGTTCCAGGTTAGTTTTCTGTTGAAGGTTAAGCCGAGATATTTTATTTGGTTCGTTTATTTGATTGATGTCTCATATAGTTTTAGTTTGACATTTTTGTTGCTGTTGTTGTTTTGCTTAAGCCTTCGGAAGAGGATAATAGCTTGTGCCTTCTGTGGGTTGAGTAGCAAGCGCCATGTATTACACCACGTTACAATGTGGTCAAGAGTGGCTTGTATTTTGTTTGCTGCAAGCAGAGGGTTGCGTGACGTGCACTATACAGAGATGTCGTCGGCATATTGTGAAGCTGTTGTTTCGGGAGTTTCGGGGAAGTTTATGTCATTCACAAATAATATATAGAGTAGCGGGATTAATACCGAGCATTGGGGAACTACAGCTTTAAGAGGGAATGAAGGTGAGATGTTGCTATTAATCCTGACTTTCGCGATTCTATCTGTTAGGAAGCTCGAGATCCATCTAATGAGTGGGATAGTTATATTATATTTACATAACTTATATCTGAGGCGGTGGTGCCAAACAGGATCGAAAACTTTCCTGACGTCCAGGAAAACACCGATTGTTGCTTGGTTACGATTAAACCCTTTGTGTATTGACTCTGTTAATCTGGCTAAATGATCAGTTGTTTGTCGTTGTTTGCGTGATGCATTTTGTGTGTCGGAGAGGAGATTATTGGATTCAAAGTCGAAAAACAGCCTTGTTGTGATTATTTTCACCATTAATTTGCCTATAGTGTTGAGCAGGCTTATTGGTCTGTAGTTGCTTGGATTACTGAGGTCGTTACTTTTTGGGGGGGTGATGCTAATGACTGTAGATTTCCATGTTATTGAGAAATATCCTGATTTGAGGGATAAATTAAACATCGCTGTGATATGGGTAATGAGTGCGTCGGAGGCGTTTTTTAAATTGTTATTCTGGACGTAGTTATTCACCTTGGTAAAATGATCATTGTTGAAAGTATTAGTGTTGGGAGTGGTGAAGGCTGTGGAGTAGTAATTGCTGGAGAGTTTAGCTTTGTCTTTGGTCACTGTGGTGTTGTTATATTTAATTATGTGGTTTGTTTGATCAGTTTTGTCATTGCAAATAGTTTGAACTTTTTCCAGAACTTTGCTGGGTCTTGTCTAGTGATTGACAAAAGCTTTGCCAATTTACTTTGCGCTGGGTTGCGATTAGTTTTTTTAATCTTGTTGTTTGTGATATTCATTAGAGTTTTAGTGTTTATGTTTCTTATAAAAATAAATTGTCTGCGCAAGCGTCTTCTAGTTTTTATGAAGTTATGGATTTCTGTAGTTAACTGCCAGTGATTGATGTTAATATTTTTCTGCCTCAGTGGGATGGTGTTTTCGATTGCCTTAATGATAGCATTTGTAATTACTGTAGCGTAAGTATGAATGTGTTGCGAGCAGTTGGGTGTTGTTTTAACTTCGGGTAGAAGTGAATCCCTGATTAGTTTTACGCGGTCCCAGTTTGATTTAGTGAAGTCAAATACTTTGGGGCGTGTGGTTGGTGTTGTATTGCGGGGGTTGATATTTATGGTGAATGAGATGGGGTTGTAATCACCGCCGATGTGTTCTGATACTTTAAAGCTGTTTGTATATGGGATTAATGACTGTGAAATGATTGCAAGATCGAGAATGTCTTGTGAACCATTGTGATGTGTGTGTGGATTGGGATGTTATCATTGATGACAAAAAGACCGTTGTTGTCGATGAAATCGTGAAGAATTACGGTTTGTTTTTCGGCAGTTGAATTTAGGGTGTTTCGAGTTAAGGTCACCTAGTATAATTGGATGCGTGTTTTGACTGATTACAGTTTGAAGAAGGTGTATATCAGGTTCATTGCTGAGTGATATGTAAGTGGCAGGTAGTGCGATTGTTGCATGAAGGGGAGTGTGGATGTTGCATAAGATGTATTCATTGTTATAGTTTATGTTTAAACTTAGAAATGAGACTATGAGATCTTTCTTAACATGTAACATTAATCCTTGAGAATTCTGTGATTTGGTATAGTTTTAACATTGTAATTAGGGAATGAGAAATTGCTTTTAGATGATAGAAAAGTTTCATTTATTGCTATTATATCTGCATTTAAATTTTGGTTAAGGTTAAATATTTTTTAGCGTTTAAACCACCTTGAATGTTAATGTGCAAAAACTTGAGCATTTTACCTTGACCTAGGAGCAGCTAGATTTTATCCTTCCGTCGATTAGGGTCTTTAGGTCGTAGGGGTCAACTCCTTGAAGAGAGAAGTAGTATCCAGCGGCGTGGCAGGCGTCGTTCAGTAAGTTACCAGATGTGACTATATCATTCCTGTTGAGGCAGGATAAGATATCCACGACGAAGGCTATGATGCATTTGGCGAGGCTTGTAGATCGGATTGAAGTTCTTGCACTGTCGGCGTAGGTCCTCAAGCGGCTGGGTTCTGGATCTTGCACTGTCGGTGTAGGTCCTCAAGCAGCTGGGTCCTGGTTCTGGTCTGGTTGGTTGCTGCTCAGGCGATGGAGAGCTGACGGCGGGCTACGATGGGCGGGGCACCTTGTGTTGGTCCATTATTTGCACGGGCTACCCTGAATACCTGTTGGTATTTGGGGCATCCGCGGTAAGAGGCGCGGTCCACCGCATTTGGCGCACGTGGCTTCATGTCGCTGTCTTAGGCATTCAGCTACCAGATGTTGATCACCGCACCGAGCACACTTGACTCGGGACGTGCAAACGGAACGGTTGAGGCCAAACTTCTGGTAGTGTAAACATTGTAGAAGGGTTAATTGTCTGGGTCACGCTGTCTCAACTGGGTGATGGATGTACCTTAAGTTGGCACCATTCTTGATGAGATCGGTTGCGTGGTTTTTGTTTTCGTGGCTTGCACGTACTTGGGGGGTTTCTTGGCTGGTCCTTACAGATTTTATCCTTTCAGCTTTGGTGGCTGAGATGTCTTGAGAATTTAGTTCTTAGACTATTTCATCTGTGGTTATGTCCAATGGGACGCTTCTAATGACAATTACGTGCGTGGCTTCTGGTTGGTGGTCTCCAGGGACGTGGACGTTTTTAGTCTGGCATTCTGGAAGGCTGAGGGGTCCCATAGTTTAAGGAGCTTGGCGTATTCTGCAGGGGTGTTAATTTTAATTACTACTCCTCCTTGGCTAATCTTCGGAAGTTCGTGAAGAAAAGCTTTAAGAAAAAGCCTTTTAAGTTCATGGGCGATTTCCGGAAGTCTTAAGGAATTCCTTCCACGATGATCGCTGGAGGAGGTTTAGAGTACTGGCTGGCGGATGTTGATGTTTGCGGTTCCGTGGGTTATTTACTGTTTGGTGATTATACAACTTGGTTTATTGGTGTTGATTTTTTGCTGGATCTCGTGGTGCAGAGCGAGTAATTTGGTGAAACCTGACTTGATCTGCTAGAGGCCAGTTCGATGCAGCTCTGAATCATGGCGGGGGAACCGGAGATGGTGAGCCCTCAGCAGATTGAAATTTTGGTTCCGGGTCTGGATTGGAACTGGTCGTTTTTTGCTTCTCCACCCCATAGTGTGGTGGGGAAGGAGATATTTGCCAAATTACTGTTAAGCGAATTCTTAGTTTAAGCAATAAGTGTGACATGGTGTTCTTTACCTAAAAAAGTTAAAAAGTAAAAAAAAAAAAAACTAAAAAAGTTGGAAGACAAAAAATATTAAAACATCATTATATATATATATTAACACAATTAAACTTTCACTAAACAGAGTTTCCGGATTAGAGGTGAGTAACCTGTGGCTATAATTGGTTGAATCTATAAGAAATCTCTCCTCCAATCAGGAACAGGGAGAAACCACGCGATCATAACATGCTCTTCACAATCCGACAACACCTTATAGACACTAACCTGCAGAAGAAAGGCGGAAGACTTTCGAAACGCCGTCCTCTACAACAAGCATTTGCCGACTATTCTACATAGTTTGAACACGTTCGTGCGTCCTTTTCAATCTCACGTTGTCTTCTGAAAAGAAGACGCACGAGTTTGTCAAAACTAGTTTCTTTAATATCAAGTCTTCTGAAATTTTGTTCCACTTAATGGTGTTTTTTTCTTCACTATCTTTTAAAGTTGAATATCATTCACAATACTAGCATGCTCGAGTTTACTTCTGGTTTTGGTATTTTCAACCTAACTGGAATATTATGCTGTAAATGTGCAAAACGGCAAGGTCAGGGACTTGAGGGATCAAGTAGAGCTATAAGTGTGGAATGTATTCAGCTATATCGCAGTGAAGCACTAAATACTACAAGTATTAGGTCTATGAATATAGGAGTACAAAGGAATGAAAGGTTCAGTGCGATTATTCGTGTAGAGTGAGTAACCTGCTCCTAACACGTAATCCGCAAAGCATTTTCCTTAAATTGGAATAATATGATACATGAATATAACGTTAAGGAGAAAGGAAGAGGCATATGACCCTCCCAGGTCTCAAAATAGACCTAAAACCCGACCAAGTGTTCCAAGTTCCATGGTAGTCGCAAGGTCAATATTCTCAAAGAATATCCTCAAATGTATGCTATAAAAGTTTACAAGAAGAATGAAATAAAAATCAGTACTTCTTTATTGGAACATAGATGGCAGCCATGTTACAAATTAGAACATAAATAAAAAGGACACAAACTAGTTAATTTAGCTTAAAGTTTGATAAGCTCTAAATGTAAAATCGCTCCTCATAATAAGTTTTAATAAACGCATAATAGACAAACGCCTAGGTTAGTTAATTGAAATACAAGCTGACACTATTAAAGTACTGTGATACTCCTCATTTGATGTTATTATAGATTTGCACAAGTTTCATCACTTACATAACATAATGTTTAGGGACCTATTGGTCCATTTAGACTGCCCCATCCTTTAAACTAAAACTCTTTTTTTTTAAAAAATCTCAAAGCCAGCCCTTATCATACATATAGCTATCAAGCTTCTCTTAATCTGTTAAATTTACTGCCTCCACAACATCTGAAGGTAACCCGTTCCAAAGGCCAACCACCCTATTAGAAAAATATAACTGTCTAAGCTAAAGATGACTCTTACCCCCGCCAAAATTGATATTTGTGCCCTACTATTCTCACCGTTAAATATGAAAAATTTTATGCATCAGCACCATCAATTCCTTTTACAATTTTAAACACCCCAACAGATTCTCCCTAACTCTTCTTTTTTCAAGAGAAGAAAATTTGAGAGATTTCAGCCTCTCCTCGTATGACAACCCCAACACCATTCTAATAGCCCTCCTCTGAACTCTTTCCAACAATTCAATGTTCTTCCTAAGGTAAGGAGCCTAAAACTGAACACAATATTTCAAATGTGGTCTGACTAGTGACCTATACAATGAAATTATAACCTCTTTAGACTTGTATTAAATACGTCTGTACATTAAAAAAGAAACAAGATCCCTTTCTTTCATTACACTGTTAAGGTTATTCCCATCCAAATTATACTTATAATTCAATTTATGACATCCCACATGCATTATCTTGCATTTATTATAATTAAAACCCACCTGCCATTTATTCGCCCAATTCACTAAATCATTTTGTAAAGCTGCAGCATCTTCCTCACAGCCTTGTACAGTATCATTTGATGTGGCAAGTAAACTTGATGAAACGTTTGCTATTTTACTCAGTTATTTTTACTTTTAAAACGTGTTTGTTGCCACAAAAGATAGTTTTTATATAATATTGTTCACGTAAACAAGTTTCCTTTCAGTTACTGTTTGTAGTGCTGTTAACATTAAACGAGGTTCTAAATATTTCTGGCAGAGAACAACAACAACAACAAAACACTCATTTCTTTCTTCAATATCAGTTTAAAAACTTGTCCGTAGCTTACGAAAAACAAGTGGATGTTTTAATTGTAAAAATCAGGAAAACAAGTTGGTGATAGGAAAATGGTTATGTAAACTAAACTGTCACAAACACATCTGTTCGTGCTGTTGAGTGGACATATACGATTCATTAATATAGTGTATTATTGAGTGTATAGTCCGCCTATTAACATAAATGAACTTATGCATATTTCATGAAACTTCGTTTGAACGTGCCGTAAGGTATGCAAATGAGGAGATAATCCATCTCTCTATTTCGTACAAATCAGGTAATTGGACATAAAATACGGAAGCCCATTAAAAAATGTCAAATGAATCTTTCAGATTCAATAATTTAAAATGTTAACTGAATGCCAAGGTATTTGAGTTATCTTTGGATGTATCAAAGATTAGCTACGACAAAACTTGAAACCATGAAGGCGAATCTTTGTGAGCTGACGAAAGTTGTTAATGAGATACCAAAAAAGTAGCCAGAAAAAAAAGGGTTTTTTAACTCCTCGTTTTAGGGAGTTTCGTAATAATGAGAATTATTTTCCTACCTGATATCCTTCTCATGACAAAAGAAATAATCTAACAATTAGTAATAATACGTACCAACATTCTTTTTAATGAGCTAATGTCCTCCTAATCTTACAGATAAATCAGAATTACAATATTATTGTTGATCAAGCAGCTCCCTTAGTTATAACGAAAAACGTTATATTTAATACCACGTAAATTACTAAATGATTTTTTAAACTTTCTATGTTTTTAAACAACACGAAGAATGTATTACGTTTATGGCTCACTAAACGCTTTCACTAAATTCTCCTTTACAAGACACAAGAGTACAAGTTTAATATTGTTCTCCTTAATATAACTTAAAATTCTTGAAATTACACCATCTTTCAAAATAGACGTGCCCCCAGTGGCCCAGCGGTATGTCTGCGGACTTAGAATGCTAGAAACCGGGTTTCGATACCCGTGGTGGAGAGAGCAAAGATAGCCCTTTGTATAGCTTTGTGCTTAACTACAAACAAAATGGACGAAATAGCAGGAGTTTACTATTTTAACATAGTAGTATGCTCTGGACACCATTTGAGAAACTATTAAGTTTGGTTTGATTTGGATTCTGCGCAAAGCTACTCGAGGACGAAAGGCATTAGCCGTCTCTAACTTAACAGAGAGGGCAGCTAACAAACACCACCCATTGCTAACTCTTGGGCTATTCTTTTATCAATGAATAGTGGTATTGGTCGTTACATTAAACACCCCCACTGCTGAAAGGGCGAGCATTTTCTGTGACAGTGATTCAAACTCGTGATCTGCAGATTACGAGTCGAGCCTCTAACTATCAGGCTTCATCAAATTAAGTTTTACAGTTTTATATAAGATATACATTGTTTTATTTTACTATAGCAGAAACAAGTTGTCTATCACACGAGTGTGAAATTGATTGTAATAGTTAAAATCAGATAAGATCAATAGGGGTTGGTAAATCACATTAAACCAAAAGGAAACAATACAGGCGAACAAGTTGAAAACGCCAGGACTTTTACCAAAAGCCTTTGCTCCCATGATGATAGGTGCACTTGTGGAAACCTCAAGGGTTCAATACGATTCTACATAAATGAAGTAGCAGAAAGACAAAAAGTAATAACTTCTATCACAGGAGTTGATGTAAAAAGATTCTTTTAAAATTATATATATATATTATACACCCCTGATATATTAACTACTTATTTGCTCATTGTCGATAAAAAAATCAGACTATTTTAATTCTTCTAAAATTATATAAATATTAACTACTTACTTGCTCATTGCATTTAATTAGTGCAAATTAAAATTTCGAGCTGTGTACTTTATTCACTATGTGTGCCAAGAAATTAATGCGAAGAATTTTGAGTACGTTATTACCGGCCATGCTTATCTCAAACCCATCCTTTCATGCATCACCATTATTTTATCCTGTACCACCTCAAGTAATATTGTGTAAATTTTGAGGCTAATAACCTGGGGTGGTTCGGGGTTTTCAGAACTGCTTTGTTTTTTTTTTTGTTGTTTTTCGAATGGATTTACATTGAACTCGAAACGTCATGTTTGAATCAAACAAACACTACACAATTTAATCTTAGCAAAGCTGTAATATAGAGCTTGTAGATATGATGCTTAATTATGACTATCTAAGTAAATTCGATGCAAAATTTCCCATCCTAAAACAACAAAGTTTGTATAATAAATTCAACTATAAACAAACAAGTTTCAAAATGATGCCTCACTACGTCAGCAAAGGTAACTGACACAGTGAAAAATCCAAACAAAAAGAAATTTTCTATCTTACTTAGCTAATGATTTGTCTTCCTAAAACCTTTTACACAATACTCCAAAGACTTAAGACTTTGAATTCCGTATAAACGTATACATAAAGTAGTTCTGTTCAGAGTGACTGCTACAAACTGCACAGAGGTGGTAAGTGTACGTGGGTCCTCATATTTCTTGCAACATCTGATATCCATACACATGAAAAAATGTCTTTATTTACAAGATAAACTTCTTCATTATAAATTATATCTTTGATTGAATGAATTAACAATATTCATGAAAAGCTCATTTGTATAGACTGAGTGTATCTGGAAGAAAATATATTGAATTTTCTTCTTCATTGATCAGGTTTATATGCAAAAAAGTAGTTTAGTAACAAACAAACAAAAATCCTGCTTCATTTTGAGTTCAAAATAGTTACTTAATACAAGTAAGCACTTTATGGGTGTTACAATCTAATAGATCATATTTACTATTAGCTTTTTTAACCTTCAAATAAAATCACACATTAATAACACAGTAGTTTACAAAATAATCATACTGTCAAAAGTACTGAGTCAATGAACATAACTAAATTGGAACTGTTCATCTGTTGTAAAATCTTTGGTAATGAAAAAATGAAACTAAAACAAAAGTTAACATAGCTTTGGCCTAGTTGAATTATACCCATTGGAGAAAGAACCTTTCATAGGGAAAGTAATCAATAAATTGAACTAATACAGACCAAAATATTAAATGTTTTTATTTAACTGTCTCTTGCTATATACAACTTTGTATATTTAAGACAGTTTGCTATAAATCATTGTTATTAGGATAATATTTCTGTTTCCATAAAGAAAATGTTTAACAAACAAGCTAAAGTTTTAGAAGAAAACACATAATGACAACCTAATACAATATAAAGTAAACTTGGCCAATGGCCATGCATTCAGGCAAACCATGGTAATCTGTTACTTAATAACAGCATTATATTGTGTTCATTAGTGATGAGGAGACAAAAAATATGTAATGCAAAATCCTATTGAAAGCTTAAATCTCTTTTATAGGATCTTCCTAAAGGCAAGTATTGAAGGTCTTCTTAAACGCTGTCTCTAATACTTCTCCCATAACAATGTTGTTTTGAAAACTACCCAACAGTTTGTTGAATACAAAAAATCCAATAAATGATATCTAAGTTTTCAATAAGTTGATCAAATCTATATTTTTTATCTCCTCGTAATAATATATCTTTTTAAATTTCCATTGGATACCATAACATTATAAATATCAGAAGACCACTGACAAAATAACATAATATAAATTTGTTAAATTATTCAAGGTTTAAACCTTTCATGACCAGTGTGCATTTTAATGTTCTATACAAGTAAAAGTTTGATATCAAATTAATCAATCTAATAAGCCAAACAATAAAATAAAGTCCCCAACAAATGTCTCCAGATTGAGCAATCTTAATAACAATATATAATACACAAATCCTGCATAACAGTTCAATGGAGAAACTTTGAGAATCCTTACTTCTATTATAAGGTAGCAGGAATTTTTAACAAAACTCAGTTGGCTTATATTATGCATTCATACCTCAAGATGGATCTAAGTGCTATGTTAGAAGAAACAAGGATGGTATGGACCAAGACATTTATAACTGTGCTTAAACAATTGAGTTATTTCAATTTAAATGGTTTTTATACAAGTCTTGTAAAAAAAATAACATTTACAGCTGTTTTGGAGTAATTTTCTACTTCAAATACAACGTTGTAAAGAAAGAAGCTGGTAAACTTCTCATCTAGCAGAACATAAAAATTGTTTGAAGCCAAGTAACATAGTAGTAACTATCTTATAAACAATCAATTATTATACCTTAAACTATGTACTTAATCAACCCAGACTATTCTTCTCATTATAAGACACATTAATCTATATGTTTAACCATCTTCACTCCTTCTTTGTTGTTTTGTATCCATTCATAATTGGCACTTTAGTACTAGCAAAAAACCAAAACTGGGATCTGAAATTAATGTATTATTTAAAGTGTGCAATTAGTTTTCAAAGACAAAAAATAAAAAGGACTGAATATACAAAAACATAAACTTAGGTTATATTACAGTAATTACACTAATAACTCATTTTTTTGGTTTGTGCACAGAACGCAATTTTCACAATCATACACTAGAGAAGATGAGGCCTATAAGAACTTTACCTATCACCTGCATTAAATATAATAAATTGACATCCTTTCACATTCTGTTAGTACATCACTACAATGTAACTAATCACATGAATATCTTTACCATATCAACATAAAGTATCACAATATTTGCATATACTGCCATGTTTAGTTCTTACAACAAATAAACTGCAGGTCAAAAGTTTGGAAGCATCAACTGATATACATGGGGGTGAGTACAATATTGTTCATTCTTCTACATTCTTACCGTTTTGCATATACAAACAGGTAAATGTGTCAACCTTTTACCCCATATCAGGCAATAAACATCCTCACAGTTGTACACACTGAGCTGCCAGTAAACTTATAAAACAACTTCTTCATCAATGTCTCCAATACCTTTTTTTAAAAAGACAGTTGTTTGTTCAGGAAGACAAATACTCTAGTAGTCCAGGAATTAGTGATGAAAAATAACAATATATTCAGCCCAGTCCCTCTGTACATCATTTTTTGCTTTCAAACTTTTGACCTATAGTGTACCTTTATATATCACAAAGTGGTCCAAATATTTTATAGCAAAACTTTCTTGTTTTGGAAAGTCTGGAAGCAAAGAAATCTTCACCTTATGATAAAAGGAATGAAAATGTTATTAAGATAAACTTAAGACTATGTTAATGCTGTTCAAAAAGAGGTAAACCTATCTTTACAGGGAAACATGTTTTTCATAATCTTATGATAAATTGTGAAACACATTAGATCTGAATAAATGTGTCAAAAAAATAACTTTTAAACAACATACTGAAGTAAATTTCTGACATTTATTATATAAAAATAATATGAACTTTGTTTAGAGATAGACTCATTAATAATAATATCTAATTAAACATAAACAGCTGTTTGCTATCTTCATTTAAAAAACTGTACAAAACATTACCATACAGTGAAACTATTGTCTTACACACTGATACTGTAAAACCAGTATTATTTTATGTGACAGTGATACATACAATGATAAATCTATGACTTCATGCAGGTGGGTATGATTAAGAGATTTATAAAAACAACAAAAAAATGTACAAATACCCAGTAAAAAAATCACAAGTGGATTGCTAGTTAATCTAAAATACTGAGTGTTTAAAAAGTCACTTCTACTATTGAGATGGCTGTATTTAGACATCCAAGGACACAATGTTGTGAAAGTCTGTGTGAAGACCAATTTGATCATGCAGAAGACTATATAAACATTGAAATGATTTGTTTAAAACTGTTTGATTATGATTTTTGAGAATTGTTTTTGTTCCAAGTGTGACCATAATGTTATTCCAACACACCAAATGACTGTATGTGACTTTTGAAACACCCAACACATTTCTACCATGAAATGAAAAACAATACAGGAAAAAATAAACCATGATTTTTAATCAAAAATATCTGAGTATCTCTCAAAATAAAAGAAATGAGAATTAAAAAACAAGATAAAAAATTATCAATGACTTCTTCTGGCCATTATTTATAAAGCTAATAATGAAAATGGTCATAATTTCTAATTAGAAATTTTGGATGTTTTCTTGATAACATCTGTATTTTTGTGATGCTAAAGCTCTGGCATTAAGTTGTAGTTCTTTTTGCCATCTTACTAAAAGCCGAGGGTTTCTTGGTGGTGCTGGAACTGCTTCTACAAGTTGCTGCTACATCAACCAAAGAAAGTAAATATCAAATATGTCTGATTCTGTTGAACATTTTAATATTATGCTAATTTAAATATTTATGAAATAACTCAAGTAATAACACAGTAATGATTACAACAAAACATTTAAAACACATTCTAAGCAAGTAAATACTTATAACTTATTAAAAGATTTTCAAATGAAAATCAAGCTTTAATTAAAGACAAAACAATAAAAGTTTAAACTAAAAACCTGATTTGCTAGTGCTATAACTTCCCTATAAGAAAACTAATGAATCTCAAAGGAATTTCCCTCATTTCAGGTTTATTTAAAATACAATAAAAGCATCCATGGTTAGTAGGACAAGGTTTTTGTGTGAAAACAGTGTAAAGAGAATTCAGGTTTTTTCATATTAATTGCATAACTCAAGCCAAAAATTGAACCCTGATCTAAAGAAAAAGTGTTCAATTTAATGAACAGTTGTTCTTAAAAATGTGCTTCAATGCAAAAATAAATGTGTAAAAAGAATAAAAATAATAAAGATCTACAGTCCATGGAACAACTTAGAGAAGCTTCTTCAGTCATACAGGAATTTTAAAATGTTTCATTTATTTAGTTTTGATCCAGTTTTAGCAATAGCACATGTTCCAAAAATTTAATGGAATCACCTTGTTTAAGCTGCTTCATTTCTTTGTTCTCTATAGTAGATAATGTTTATTCTGCCCAAAAGAATATTGTTGTAGCATACAGTATCTGGGTTGAAATGATTGGCAGCTATAATATTGTTTGCTGGCCAAGTTGACATTGTCTAAATGTAACAGCCAACCATTGCTGTGAGAGAACATAGATCATGAGGTGATACTGCGGACTGTACAAACAAACCAAGTTTACCTGTTCAATTCAGGCAGGCTTTCTTGGTTCAGTTTTGTACCTAGAGTTCAACATGTACTTTAAGATCAACATTTTTAGTTTAAAGAAAACTGTGGAACTAATTACAATCCAGTGGCAGCAACATCTGTTTTTTGCATCTGCAAATACATATGCTGCATTTTTTTTGTTTCATAATAATGATTGTACTCATTATGTTAAACTTTCAGTCTCATTATTTTACACACAACAGAAAAATTCAGTCAATTTATCAAACACAGATTACTCTCATTATTTCCTGAACAAATCTACTGTTATTAACAGATCATTTTCTATACCACAATGTTAATGGTTGGAATAAAATATTGGAGAATAAAAGTAGATTTACAATATGTAGTGTCAAATCAGACTTTGTATCTATTTATAGCTTTCTTTTATTCAACTAATTTGAGGTGAATCATGATTACATATACACATGAAAAGATTTCCCTCCCACATTAATTGTTAATGAATTGCAAATTCTTACTTTGTTAGAAATGTTTGGTTTGTTTTGAATTTCACACAAAGCTGCTCTAAGGCTATCTGTGCTAACCATCCCTAATTTAGCTGTGACAGACTAGAGGGAAAGCAGCTAGTTAACACCACCAACTCTTGGGCTACTTTTTTACCAACAAATAGTAGGATTGACTGACTCATTATAATGCCCCCTACAGCTGAAAGGGCATGATGTCCAGTGATGGAGGATTCAAGCCCAAGACCTGCAGATTGTGACACGAGCATCCTAATCAATAGGTCTTGAGCTCTTGGTAGAAAAACTATAATTAAAATATCTAGTTTTGTAGTGTTTGTTGTCATTTTTCTGATTATAAAAGACATAAAACACAAGAAATAATAAATTTTAATTTCAGAAAAACACAGATTCCATCATCACTAATCTAGAAGATTTTAAGCTAATCACCAGTGTGCAGATTAGTTAAGCATACATTCATAACATAGTGTATTGCTAAATATTTTTCATACCTGTATTTCAGGAACTCTTGCTGCTCGAGTTTCTTTCTTCGAAACATTACCTTGAGGCAGTGGACAATTAGCTTTTCTATCTATCAAAGATCGATCTTGCTTCTCCAGGTTAAAGGCTGAAATATTTTCTTCTGTAATTAATCTATTACAGGACGAGAAAGCATGAGAAGACAAATTGAAACTATCAGATCCAGGATTTCTCAATTTTTGCTTAATTTCTACATTCTTTGATAATCTTGCTCTCCCACGTCCTTTGAATTGTCCGAGTGCATTAGCAAAAGCTGGTTGTGATGGAAAATTAGAATTTTTAGAATTGTGAAAAATATCTTCTTTCATAATTTCCTCTTGAGTTTGTGAATTAATCTGTTCTAAATTAAAATTACTTTTTCTACGCTGTTCAGATAAAATTGCTTCTGAAGTTTTGTTTTGCATTTCACTCTCCACTGTACCTCTAGAGAAGTGTATTTTATTTACTAAAACACCCATATTCTTTCCAAACCCAGGTGGTGATGAAGAAGCATTAAACATCTTATCATCATCAGGTATCTGATGCAAATGCTCAACAACTGGTTGCACTTTTGGTTTAACAACAGAGGTATCAGTAGGTGGAATATCATTTGACTGGTATGGACTTAATAATGAAGTATGGGAGTTTCCTTTAACCCACTGGTTTCCCACCTCTTGATTATTCAATACCTGTGGGAACAAGTTATGGAGTGAGACAATATTGGGAGGCATTGCCTGATGTGCTTGTACATAAGGAATCTGATTTAAGAGAAAACACCTCATAGCAATCTCCAAGAACAGCTGGTTCTGGAGATACTGTTGGCCCATCATGCTAAAATTTTCCCATCCTGATTGGGATGAAAATGGTATACAAGATCCACTCTCAAAATATGGGTTAGTCACTGGTACATCTAAACCTATATCAGAAATGTTGGTTTTAAAACTTCCCATCTCTTTGAACTTTTCTTCTCCTTGAACAATATTGACACCAACTGGAAACTGCATATTCTGGTGAAATTTTTCCACTTTTTTTGCATCATGAATAGAACAAGTGTCACTAGAAAGTAGCTTTCTGTATGGGTGTACAGCTTCTTTCTGTACAATTCCAAGAGAAGCTGCTTGTTCTAATGAGGTATCTAATAAGAATGAATTTCTCTGAGCATCCATTAAATCTGAGGAAATTTTATCTTCAACAGATGCACATGCAATATGTTCCTTCTGTAAAAACCCATTTCCAGAAATCATCTTAGCTTCTACCATACTATTTCTTGAACTTTGTTCTTTCAAGTCTAATTGAGTTGAGTATCTATTTTTTGGATTCTTTGAAACTGAGCACACATCAAACTTTTTAAGTGTGTTTTGAGTATCATCTGCTTCAGAAATCTCATAGGATGAAGGATGCAACTGATTTTCTTCTTCATTCAGAACACATGAAAGGTGAGATACGGTATTGTTCTTCCATTTGTCAAGTTTAGCATTTTGCCTATTCATAAATTCATCAGAAGGAACAAAAAACTGTTGTTCCAGCTCAACCCCTTTAGTAATTCTTTGTTTTTCTATCCTAGAAATGTTAGTGCCATCAGAGTATGTAGTTTTGTTATATGTGACTATACTAGAGTTTGTTTTATTACTTCCTAAATCAGCTGAACTCTGTCTATTTTCACAAAAACTCACTTCATACTGATCTTCAGCATCACTATTTTGCACCCTATCATTGAATTCTTCTTTGCTCTCTAATTTCAGTCTCTCACTGAAACAAAAATTAACACAAATTAAACTGAAATATATGACAAACAGTAAACAGCACTTAGACCTAACAAACATTAATTTTCAAAATCTATTTTCTGTTGATACTATCTTTACCCAAAGTTCTTTTAACTCTCAACTCGTTATAGTTTCCATATAACTTTTAATACAGTATATGTATCTTCACAAAATATGGCAGACTTTTGTGAACATTATATGTCATTTGTACAAAAAAAATCTGTTTTTTTAATGAAGTATTTTTACTAAAGATTTGTCTGTGAATAGATCAAACTTTATTTTGATTAGCCCATATGTAAAGTGAATTTTAAATTAAGATTATAAATACTGTTGTCTCAAAAAATCTCAAATTTCATTTGTGTAGCCTCCAAAACATCCTAATATACAATTTTTTTAGTAAAACTCTATATTTTATCTGTTATTATCTCTACCCTAACAACATATACGATTCTTCAGCCAGTAGACAAATCATCAAAGTATAATGAAAAGTTGTAAAATCAGAAATAAAATGAGCAACTGTGCCCTTTTTCCTTTATTATTGGTCACAAAGTTTCAAAGTACTTCTCTTGAAAGTTGAATCACTATAACATTTCCAATTTATTTTCTGTGTTTAATTTACTGTCAACAACTGAAGAAGAAATTTACTGAAAATAATGCAACAAATCACCTCTTTTGTCATTAGTGCTTACGTGACACTGTAATATGATACTTTCAAAAGCAACAACACATGTACAAAGAAATAAACCAACTTAACCCCTGCTCCAAGAACATAATGTGGAAATTATGTATCCTATAGCATTTACAACAAGAATTCCTCAAAGTAGCAAAATTGCACTTTGAATCTGTGAAAACATTTATTATATGGTTAAGACCTAATCCAATAAACATGGCAAGTGTTTGAGTGCTGATCATCCTTCTAGGATGTTTGGAATTTAGCTATATACCGTATAAGCATACAAAGATATTCTTTGTGTGCATGGTTATAAAATCCTATTTCCATTTCAGCAAACTTATTCATCAATCAATAAGTACTGTTTATTTACAAATGGTTAAATTTTAGTTATTTTTATTAAAACATAGAAAAATAAATAAAAAACACTATAAAAAACAAAGATTTCAAGTACTTACAGTGTTATGAGATTATGTGTTCATGCGGCATACATGATAAGTGTTGCCACAAGCCTCGTTTATTCTTCCGAGTGGAAGGGGAAGAGATATTAATTTTTGTAGGCTTCAAATACACATTTTAGAAAACAAAAGTATCAGCTTACTATATAGTGCACACAAAATCCCAGTTATTTATCTGGCTTACTAAACAAGCTCTATATAACTTTTAAAAAATCTTGTATTGTTCAGAGCAACAACTTCGTCATCGCACTTGAACAGTTTTGGCAAAATTATGACTTTCTCCTTCAAGCTATTTACAAATGACAGTCAGAGTTATGTACACAGGAAGCTGCTCTTTCTCTTGGTAGTAAACACTTAGTCAAAAGAAGTAGGTTGGACTAGACAAGAGGTTTCAAAAGAATGCAGCAATGAGAGGAGCCACTCAACTAGATTGGCTAAATATATTGACATCTCAGCAAATCAAAGAGGTGGGAGGTTCTTATTTTATATTCTAGCTTGTCTATATCTCAAATTCTAGTTTCTAATTTGCTAACCACTGTACACATTGTATGGTAGGCATAATTAAATATAATTGAGTAGTAATACAATACCAGGTGTTATGTGAAACACAAAAATTGATATTTAGCATTTTTTCTTGATATTTCCTTTTAAGTTAAGAAATTGAAACATAAATAATATTAAAATTTGAATCATAAACTAAGTTTTGATGTCAATTTCACTGACATAAGTAACATCAAATATTTAATAAAATTTTGAAAATAACTCTAAAAGGTCATGACGTGCTTTTTAACCTGCCTGCAGTGAAAGGGTTAAACAAACAATATTTCTTATGCTTTGATGACATGTGAAACAGTAATGAGAATCCCTCATGAAAACGAAATGCCTGTTTTTGGCACATTACACTCCTGTAAGCCCTATTCTTACCTATAACGGCCCATCATTCGTGTGTAATATTTGTACACTAAGTAATGAGATGAATACTGTCTAATATAACAGCTGTTTTCTGTAAAAAATGCTAAAAACAGTTGAAGATCAATGACTAAAGGAATCAACATTAAATAAATGACTTGTTTTCAAATTAGCTACTATAACAATGTTCTAATTCAGTAATGAGTAAAATTCAACCTTATCTTAGCAAAACATTCTTATATGTAAAGTAAAAATGTTTTAACTATTCAAAAGATTATGATTTCTGTTCTTCCATAATTCAGGTAAGAAATACAACACTTACAATCTATGACATTCATCCTCCATTGCCTGGACTTTGCTCAATTCTGTAGCCTTTTGTAACATTACATTCCTATCATCAGCACGGAATTGAATAATATTTTGGAGAGCATTTTGTTTTTCTTTCCTTTTTTCCCAAATGTTGATACAAGGAACTGGTGTATCTGTCCTCTGAAAGTGTTGAGTTGTTTCATTCCTACCTGTAAGAAATGATAAATCACAAAATATCTGTTCACTCTATTTTGTTGTCTCATATAATATCCTCTTAAATTTACTTTCAGCAGTTTTCTTCCCCCTATATCAATGAACAGGATTTATACTGTCAGAAAATCTTGTTCCCAAAAAGATAAATACTGACACAAAAGTTCAGAATAATAATTTACACTGCTATGTTCTATAATGTTTATCTTGTTAATAACAATTCTAACTGGAGCTTCTAATACAAAAAGAAACCTTATGTAGGTATAATAAACTTTTTGAATGTGTGAATTACATGAGATCCTACATGATCATTATGTAAAAACTTCATATATGTATATAACATCAATACCACTTGCACTTAGTAATCACATGAAAATTAACAGAACACTGAATACCTAACAGATTAAGCATTGTCTATAAGACTTCCTATATACAGGGTGTCCCAGAAATCTGGATCCATAGGGATGAATACAAATTTTATTCTTAATTTATTTATTATTCAAATTGCATGCCATTAACAGCCATACACATATTAATTCTTGGTATACTGTGCCATTAAAGTATTTTCTTTCCTGAAATGTCTACAACTGACATTAGAAATGCTTTTTTTTAACTTTAAGAATATAATGTCTATTTTCCCTATGGGTCCAGACTTCTGGGACACCCTGTATATCACTCTTCATAAGCCATTCCCTGTTTTCATTCAAACACATTTTATAAAGAATAAATAATATGTCATTATCAAAACAGTCTTGTTATAAAGTTAGTACTAACACAGTGAAGTGTTTATAATACTTGTCATCATATAATTTAGAAAATAGTCTAGATACCTTGAATGGATAGTGAAAAAAACTTTATTACAAATGTACAATGTTTTGACAAGCTAACCTTATCATCAGGTACCTAACTACTCAATGTTAATTTTCCTAGCTATCCTTAATTTTAAATTAGGTGCAGTATTATAACCAATTTGATCATCAGAGTCTAAACCTGTGTTATGTTCTATTATTTGTTAGATTTCATTTTTTATCATTAATTTTTAAAATTTTTGTGCATACCTACACGAGGGCTACCTGCACATAGCTGTCCCTACTTTTGAATTGCTGGAAAAAAGAAAACAGTTAATCAATAGCACCTTCTACAAACCCTTATGGTACTGTTGCGTCATCAAGATCACGTGACAATTCTCACGCCCTCTTGTTTCTAGAACTATCCCGTATCTTGGAGAATACTCTAGTATTTACTAGATAGGGTAGGCCGGTATATAAAAGAGGGGAATGTAATGTGTGTGTAGATAGTGAGTAATTGAACTGCAGTCACAGGGTATTGTTGAAGTTAACGTTCGTTCGTTACAGTGTTGTTTTAGCGCGAGTATTGAGATTAAGTGTATCGCAGAGTTATATTCGGAAAGAATAAACCAGTTTTATTAAATAAAGACTTGTGTCGTTAAAGTTTCGTTGGAACGAAGTTACGGAAAAATCAATTAACAAACGGAGACGTAACAGTACTCTTATCTGACTACATAGTGGGAAGTAGACTACTGGCCTTATAACAATAAAGAATTAGATAAAAGTGTTCTCCATTTTGTATCACCAAACTATGAGTTTTGTAATAAAGATACACAAAAATACACCTTTTCTACTTCAACTGTATTATTCCTACATACCATCCCAAATGTTTTTATAAGGTGATATATAACTATTAAGGTAACAAATATTTTTAAAGTTTTTAGATCTGAAAGTAATACAAAGTTACTACTCTATATGTCTAACACTTCTATACATACCAATTGTACCTTTTTCCTCCTCCTTAAAGTGGCAGTCCTCAACATCAATCTCTTCTAAAGCATCCAAACCACTATCCAAGCGAAACTGTCCCTTCTCATCTTCTTTCAAACTCTTCGTTCTTCCAGCCTTTGTTTGCTCATTCTGCTTCTGAAGTATACAATAAAATCAATTACTAGATGTTCCTCATCAGAAGCTTATTGTGTATCCAAAATAAGCAAACGTGAGAAATTGGCTTCCATAAACTCACACACGAGATTACGACTGGTATGGCTATTATTTATACATATAAAATTTTATACAAGTTGAATGAGCAAGAGTTTAACACTCTCTAGATGTCAAGCTAGATGGAAAGCTATTGACTCTTACCCTTATGGTTATTTCACATTATAAATTCCAAAACCAAATGTTGCAATATTAGAATATAGCTTTTTTGCACATTTTGTCTCAAAAGTAAAGAATATTTGCAATTACAAAGTAATATCATGTAGTAATATATCAGAATTTATTGTAAAAAAAAACTTAATTTAATAGGAAAACTTCCAAAACAGATTGGCCAATGGGCAATCTCCATGATTCAGAATTTTTGCATACCATACTCTGATAATGATTGATTATTACAAAAGTAACTATATTCATTTAACTTGTAAGATGTGCAAGTGAGGACAGCTTTTAATAGTTTTATCTTATATTGTATTAACTCTTTGAGCACGGGCAATTATTATACATTATATATGTATATAGATTATTGCTATTTTGAAATAAGTTCTTAAACTTATTTTTCTTAAAACAAAGAACAGTAGTTAAAGAAGTAAAGCAAACAATTATCTCTTCTAGTTATAACCTTTGTAATCGATTGCTGCTTGATGAAGGTTGCTAAGCCTTTAAAAATTTTGCATGTGGAGGATATGAAACAAAATAATTTTTTTAGGTTTTATATATACAAATGAATAACTAAAAAATAATAAATTACTACATCAGTACCACAGAATTCCACTATTATTTATCAAGCCTAGTAACTAAGATGTATTTTAGTCTATAAAAATATAAAATTTTAAGGAGACTAAAGACACAACCTACCTCATTGAAATCTTGGTTCAAAAGAAAGAAATGGTGGAAGGAATGTTAGATAGGCTAAGAGAACCACTAGGGGGACATTCTGAACTTCTGATTGGTTATTCATGTCATATGTAGAAGTAAGTGTATATAAGGGAGTGTTTCCAAAAATGGAAAAAGGTGGGTGGGGTGCCACTGTCTTTGATTTATTCCATGAGTAATATCTTAGCCAATAGAAAAGATAAGACCTTCTTAGTTTATATTCTAGCTTGTCAGTATCTGTAATTTGAGTTTCTAATTCATACGAAACTATATACTTAGTATTTTGACTCCACAAACATTTAATTTGAGCCAGTACTGCATTCAACATACAACATGACACACAAAAATCAATGTTTATCAGTATTTACTTTTAAATTAAGAAATTGAGTAATGTATAATACCAAAATTTGAATTATAATCTATAAGTTTGATACCAAGCTTATTGACATAAGTTCAAGAAACAGTAGTTCAATAAAATTTTGAATGCGACTCAACAAATGAGATGACATGGCCTTTCATCCGTGACCAGTCTCAAAAGGATTAAGAAGACAAAAACCTGCTTATTTAACTTGAGTAGCTAAAATAAAAGGTTTTTAATTTAGCCATAATATTTCACCCATCAAATTTTCAAATTACAAAAAGTTAAAACCACCAAAGCTTCAGAAATAGTTCAATATAGCTACACCAGTGGTTTCCAAGCTTTTTTTCACTGACAGCAACTTAACCTATTTACCTTGATTTGCACAACACCTCTGCTGCCATGTGCAATATTGTTTTATACAATTTTTTTCCTACATTTTTAATTATTTTTCATTTGGTGAAACTTGTGACACCCCTAGCTACATGCTGTGACGCATGGTTTGGAAACCACTGGGCGACACTATCTGATTGAAGACAATTTAATAAAAGTGAATTATACTGCTTAAAAATGAAAAGAAATGGTTATTTGACACTTGTAATTTCAAAACAAAGTATTTTATTCACATGTCAGAAAATATGATGCACATCCATTATATATATATATATCTCTAACCAAGTAGTGTATTTAGTTGAAATTCTGTTAACATTGAAAAAAATACTTGTATAAAGTAATGGATACGTGAAACAAAACATTAAGGAATCAATGTGAATAGGTAAATGTACATAACTATATTTAATATTTTAACCACCAAAAACTTCAACAAATAATAAGGCCTAGTTTAATATCTAAAGACAAATGAATTAAATAGTACAGATTTGTATGTACTGTTTTAAAAAATCTGCCAATTTTACATTAACCGGTTCCTCTTTGAGAAAACTTTATGTAAACAGAGGTTTAGGAATAGGAATCCCATTACCTCCAGAATTAGCAATACTATTCCTCATCAGCACAGAGACAAAGGCCATTAATACAGCTTTATTTCTACAATTTTTATGGTGGGGATATGTTGATGTTATTGTATATGGCTTTAAGAGATAAGATGTTGTTGTTTTTTCCATATTGTCAAACAACATACAAACATAAAATTTACAAGGAAATGAACATAAAAAAAATGAAATAAATTAAGTTTGAAAATTCACCAAAAGAAGACACAATGGATGTTATGTAAACTGGTCATTGGCACATGATAAAAAAAAGTAAAAGTAAAAACATTTAAAGGATGTGTAATAAAAACACTGAGACTTTACACCAATGAAAATGAAATTCAAAACATAAAGAGTACCCTCCAAACATAACTGATGACACAATTAAGAAAAAATTAACAAAAACAATAACAAGACAGTTGACCAAAACACCTAAGAAGAACATTATGGATCAACATCATTAATAGGTGTTTCTAGTGAAAAATGAATTAGCTTAGGTTCAAATTAAATAACAAAAACATATTAAATGTAGAAGATGAAAAAAATTTTTAAATAAGTTTTAATTGTCTTGCTACAGTAAATAATGTGTCAAGTCCATAGAAAATAAACATTTTCCAGCAATAACTGTGATACATTCAAAACACAAGTGACATAAGATATACACAAACATTTGTAGATATTCAGTCTGCTGGGAAGTAATTGAGATAACTTGTTTGATTTTAAGTGTTTCTAATTATATATTATATCTAAAATCACACACCATTAAGTATGAAAATTGTGAAGACACAAACATTAGAATATTTGATGAAAATGTAAATAAAAAATTTCAAACATATTTGGAATAATTCAACACTAATTGTTCTGAATGGTGTATGTATAATACATTTAATTCTTTCATATAGAGTAAATTTAAATTTATAAAAACTATGCAAAACATGGTGATTTTAACACCCATTAAAGTTAGCTGCAGAACTGTTTTCTTAGGTTCTATTAATACCAGAACAGTGAAAAATACAGCTACTGTAACTTTACTAAAGATAATAATAATAATAATTTATTCTATCACAAAACACGTTAAACCTTTACACTTTATATCATTATCAGTGGTAGGGTTTTAGGTTTGAATTTTAAATTTAAACTTAAAATAACTAGGGATCTTTATAAATAGTTATTTCTCTTCATTCCTGCCCATGGTCATAGGGATATGTGGCAAATATTATTTGGGTGGAGAAAAAATTATAAGAGAGATTGATTAGATAAAATAAAAGGGATCCATGTTTGAAGAGGTGTAATAACTCACCAGAGACACACATGAAATTCTGGAATTCTAAACTTAAACGAACCCTGTTGGATGGAAGGCCATAATCAGGGTGGCTGGGATTATAGCATCCAATGGCAAAAAAAAAATTTAGAGTGGGGAAAATCAGGGAATTTGGAGAAAAACACATTTTCACTGCTTGGGTGCCTTTACACTTACACTTTACACATACAGGTGTTTATTTATACAGATACCTAAGTGTTAATAAGTTTTGGTCCGATGTAGAAATGAATTTCACTGCCCATGGTGATAGTTTAGCTAGTCATTATTTGAACATGATTGGCTTGCTGTCACAGCAAGAAAAGTTTGATTCTGCTGTAGGTCTACTAAATCAAATCAAATTAACCTAGCTACCATAAAGTTAAAACTAAACTTCAAAATATAAAAAAAACTGCCACTGCTCAACATTTTATATGTGCTTTAATGATTAATCTACTTATTGCCATCTTACCTTTCCTTTAATTATCTTATCACAATTAATTTAAAGCCAATTGAAATTACAGTATGATAACATTATATTCTCAGGTGTACTGATTTTCCTTTAACAATAATTGGGTAGTAGTTGCAGAAAATGCATTAACCCTCTCGATAAGAGCAGGTCAAAGTGCAAATGTCACAGCTTTTCAAGTACATTCAAAAATTAATTAAACTATTATATTATCATGCTATACGAATAAAATTGCCATCAAAACATAGTTAGTAAATAAAATTTTAATCTTATATAAGTGTTAAATACTCAATTTGATAAAGAAATATTTTTTAAAAATCCTCAACCTCGTCTAGTAAATTAGTAGAATTTTCTCTCTAGGTCTTCTCTCTTCTCTAATTTATTTACCACCTCCAAGTAGTACATTAGTTATCATAAATTTCTTGTTATGATAAAAATATTACTTAGGCAAAGCATAATTTTTGTTTATGGAGCCACAAACTAGAAAATCACACCCACTTTTTAAATAGTTCTCTCTAATGTTTTTACTAAATTATTTATAACCAATAGAAAGCCAAAGTTTCAATCAAGCAAATAATTTATTATATTACATTGTTTTCTGCACAGAGATTTGTCTATTTTGACACCAAATCAAAACTTTTTTCTTACAGTATTCATGTAGACAAGCTTAGATGAATGTTTAAATACTCTTAAGATGGGAGCCATGAGCATACAACTTCTGTTATCTGATGATGCAAGAGACCAGCATGTGGGTAGAGTCTGCACTGTACAAAATAGCATTATTGTTTCATGTATATAATGGTGTTTTTTTTTTCTAAGAGCTTTCTTCAGTTAAAGTGCTACAATATACACTCGCTCAGCTTTGTTGTTTTTTTTATTAACCCTCTCACCACGGCCATCTTTCAATATTAAAATGATAAATTTGTTTTTTCACACTCTTGAAAATAACATATAATCACATAGAAATATGTAGAGTGACTTTTACAACTATCGATTGGTTTCAATTAAGATTTTAATTGTGTATTATAAAATGTTCTTCATTTGTGGATTTTACTATCTTTTTCTATGTATCTCACGAAATTTTAATGAGTTACATTCAAAATTTAATTAAACTACTTTCTTATCATGATATAGTAATAAGTTTGGCATAAAAATTTAACTAATAATCCAAATTTTAATAGCATACAAGTTCTTAGTATTATAAGGCAAAATTAAAAAAAACATTCTGAATTTACCCTTGTAGTAAAATTGTGACATCCACCCTTTATTTACCACCCCTCCAAAAAGTACAAAATTTAACACAAATTACTCATTATAATGTTGTCATCACTCAGGCAAAGCATAATTTTCATAGCCTTCAATCTTATTTGGTTACAGAACCATCAAATAGAAAATCAGACCCCTCTTGTCATGCCCACCTGTCACATCCTCTCATTCAGAAACTGACAATAGTTCTCTCTGACATTTAATGCTATATTAACTATAACCAATAGAAAGCCAAAGTTTTAATCTATCAAACAATGTATTATATTACATTGTTTTCTGTATAGATAATTGTCAATTTCACTTTCAGTTCAACCTTTATTACCAGATGAAACACACTGACTAATTTAGATGCATTTTTAATGGCTCTTATCACATAGTTAGAAAGCCAGAAAAATTGTGAGTTATCTAACATTCAAATTTAGATTATTAGGTTCATTTTTATGCCAAACTTATTCATATACCATGATAACAAAGTGGTTTAATTAAATTTTAAATGTAACTCACTAAAACCTCGTGACATACACAGAAAAAAAATGCCTGTGGCTAGAAGGTTAATCAAAAAACAATCATAGTTGAGGAAGTTTATGTTGTAGCACTTTAACTGAAGACAGCTCTCAGAAAAAAAGTTATTTAATATGTCCCAGACAGAAAAAAAACACCATTATATACATGAAACAATAATGCAATTTTTTACAGTGCAGACTCTACCCACATGCTGATCTCTTTCTTCATCAAATAACAGAAGCTGTATTTTGTTGTTTCCCATCTGACCAGCAAGTAGAAAAGATCACTGTCTGCTTCTATGTAGCATGCTCCACTTTACAGAAATCTTTACCACAAGAGAGTCCTTGTGACACCCTACTTGAGTGACCCAGTTCAGTAAGTAACTCGACTGAAAAGGAATTTAGTGACTTCCCTAACAGACATTCTTTGTTGAAACTACATGGCTCTGTTTGTATGGAAATTCTGAAATATTTTATATTAAATAAACAAGCAGGAATCACACAGTATGTCTACATAACTCAGAAACAACAAAAATAATAATACCCGTGTTAAAAACTTGTTCTGCTGGCCTTTTATATTCTGACTCTGATGACCTAATAAGTTTTTTCCTCTATAGTTTTGTTTGTTCTGTTCTTCCAACCTCTGATTCATTAAATTCGTCCTGCGATTATATGCTTCAAGAGCTTGAATCTCCATATGATCATTCATGTTCATTTTTCTTTCACGTTCTTGTTGCTTTTTGATTGCATTTTCTCTCTCCAATTCCTTCAATAAATAAAGACAATGCAATAAAAACCAAACTGGACTAAAAACATATGCAAATTGATGGAACTCCTATCAATGCAGAGTAAATCAATAAACCTTAAAGATACTAAGTTGTAGTACCGTAATACAAGAAATTCAGCCCAATACCCAATAAGCATAATGCAGCAAAATTTCCATGTTGATACTTTTGAATAAGAATGTACAATCAGCATATTTCTACTTATTAAAAAACACCTGTTACCTGCTAAGCTAATAAAAAACACTATTTATTAATTCCTGGACTTGCAAAACAACCTGGAATGTAATGTGTGTGCCCCAACTTTCTGAATATAGATAAACTGCATAATAAAAATTGGCTGTAAAAAAACTTGCTCATCTTTAATTTGTTTCTCTCCTTTGTTAAAATACCATAAAAGAATTACTGCAAATCTACCAAACACAATTCTCTCTCTTTGCAATTTGTAAGAGAATATAAAAAAATAACATGCATAAGATACTGTCATTCAAAGAACATTTTCATGTCAAAAAACAGATGTAAAGAACAGTGCTTTGCCACTCACCTTCTGGGATGGATTCAACCTAAATATTTTCTCACTTGGATGATTTATCAGTTCTAAAAAGCAACCCATCTGATCCATACACGAAGGAGAAACAGAAATAGGACAAACACTGTCATCATTATTCCAGTTTTCAAGCTCCTCATTCACAATCTCACTGGAGTTTCTTGCTTCCCTTATTTTGCTCAACACATTCTCTAGATGCCGCTTTGTGGCTGCTCTATTATCAGTATAGTCTTCAACCTATTCAACAATAATAGCTGTGGTACACATTCCTAGCTTAGTAGCCAAGTGTTCCTAAAATTCTTGAAACTAGCTTACTATCAAAATTCACAAGTTTTAAGAACATGCAAGTATGAGAGTATAAAAAAAATATGATAATTTTTTAAAACAGAATTTGAAAAGGATACTCCTAAACATGCACTGACTATGTGGTTTACATACAGTAAGCCTACAGCTATGGCCAAAAGTTTTCTATCATCACAGAATTTTAGGAATGAAACATAATTAAAAATAATAATAATAATAACATAATATATATTTTTATTTGACACCATTTAATCAAAGAAATTAAAAAAAGATACTGCAAAAGTCTATCAGAAGCTACAATAGCATCACTTAATATCTGCAGACCATTCCATGGTTTTTTTAAAACTTCCTTAATCCTCAGTGAGGTGCTGAAGGGTCACGTTATTCTTTAAATTTCTCAATGGCGCCTTTGAATGTAACATTAATCAGCAGGTTACATTTAACTTTATGAACCAAAATTAGATAATTCATAGTTTTTGGTTAGAGCTGTACAAGAACATATAACACCTACCATGTGATGTTCTGCAGCTTGACACAAAATACTAGAAGTATTTGGAATTGAGTAATGTTTTTCTTTCTTTTCTCTTCTCAGGGGAACAAATTCTATTTTTATATTCTTATCAGCTTCAGTCACATGCTTTTCAGTTCTGTCCATTAGATTACAACCTTTCCTCTGCAATTAAATACACTTTTCACATACTTTAATCCAATCACTAGATAGCCAAATAAGCTTGCATTTATGACCTCTTTTCAACTAAAATATATATTTAGTGCAAAACCTTCAGAACAAAAAGTATATACACCAAGTCTATGGCATCTAAGTTTTACTATAAGGCACAATATGTATCTCTTTCTAGAATCTGTTTACTTACACATACTTAATAAAATAGAACTTAGCACATAAGGAGTAAAGTGTACAGTAAAGAGGAACACAACTTGTCCCAACAATAGAGGAAAAAAGTAAAAGGAGACAGGGCAGAGGAAGTGGAACAGGCTAAGCAGGCAAAGAGAAGAAAATTAACTTTTACAGAAAACTCCTCTGGAGCACGGTGAAGTGCCTCAGACAAAAGGTGGACGGAGGAAAGGGAATAGAGGAGGGTGGTGAGCAAAAGACAAAGACACAAAAATGGGGAACCAGAGATGGAAATAGAATGCAAGGGGATTGATCCCCAATCAGGCCAAATAGATAACAAACACAGAGGATCTAGAAAGGAAATGAAGAATGTCTACAAGTCAGAACAAAAAGTCATAAATATGAGGATGACGAGGCATTTGAGAGTGAGAGTGGAGCTGTTAGAAAAATGAAACAGCATAAACCCTAATAACAAGCAAGTAGGAAAGACAAGGCAAACCCTCAATAATAGAGTACATGGACTGAAGAACGAGAAATACTAAAGGGCACAGGTGAAAGGTAAAGAAGGGAGCATAACTATGAATTAAAACCAGAAAAAGATGAGAAGGTTAAAATCATTTTTCAAATGGTATGACACTACCCAAAGAAAATCAGGTTAAGTTCATAGTCCAATAGGCCATTCCCAACAGAAAAGAAAGTGGGCAAACAGGATGATTGTAAGAGGCCCAGTAAGCAAGTGATAATCCACAACACATAAAACATTGGCTGTAATGACTCCAACAGTTGACAAGCCTCCAGAAGACATAGTAGAAATAAGGCCTGTGCTTATGATATTGGCACTTGCACAGGACCAAGCATAAGTCACCATCATTTGAAATTCATGATAAAAAATTAAAGTTTTAAAACAAAAGAAAATGAAACCCAAAGTTACATTAAAAAATGCAAATTTTATCAAATGGAACTCAGATAAGAAATATTGAACATGTTTGTTCAATGCAGTGTCAAATGGAAGAATGACATTATCACGAGTGCAAATGCATCGGAGAAGTTACTGAGAATGAATCTCTCCTATTGGTGGAGGACTTTTGTTATATGATGACATCATCATAAACCAGTGCAGTTCACATCAAACATGTGAATTTAGATGGGAGCTCAAGGTTAGTAGGATGCAAATCCCATAGGCTAACATGCAAGGAAGACAGCATTTCTGTGTGCAGAAATGAGTTATCTTGGAATTTACCTTAATTTTAAAACTTTGATAATAAATATTTTATGTTAATCACTAAAACTTTCAATTCAATGTATAATGATGCCCTTTTTCACTTTTTTTGCGAATTACACTTGAAAATAAATTAAAAAATTGCAGACTAACCATTGACTTGTGTGCGAAACACAAAATTTCTCTGGAAAATGTGCTTATCTGTGATTTACAAATTTTAGGAGGACTGGAATAGGATATACTGTTTGTTTTTTTATTTTTGTAAAATGCTACTTGAGGGCTATCTGCACTAGCCATCCATAATTTTGTAGTGATAGACTACAGGGAAGGAAGACAGTCAACACCATCCCTATTACCACCAACTGTTGGGCTACTCTTTACCAACAAATAGTAAGATCATAACACTCCCACAGCTGAAAGGGAAAAATATATTTTATGATAGGTTTCAGTCCCACAACCCCTAGATTGTCAGAGAAAATGACCATATGACAAATTGTAATAATATCTAAATAACTGGATATGAACCACGCAAGAAAAAAAAAAGAACAATAAAAGAAGTCTTCTACAGCTACCTAACTCATAATATACACTTGGTCAACCTAACAAAGAAGTCAGCAAAACCTAGATAA
>NW_013665653.1:102580-104188 GCF_000517525.1 Limulus polyphemus | reverse complement strand
ATATATATACACACACACACACACACATATATATACACACACACACACACATATATATATAAATATATATATATATATATACAGACATTTAAGGATACAAAAAGTACTACCAAATGGCAAACTCTGTCATCAACCTAGTTCAACTGCTAAGATTTGGTACTTTTGAAACTGTACTGAAATTGCTGTTAGCAGCCTGGTCATGGCATCATTTTTGTTGGCAAATATGAGTTGTTTGCTTATATTTCATTTTAAACAGACAGAAGGCACAAAAAATGCCTGATAGACCTAGCTTTGCTATAAAAACATGTTAACACATGTCTAAACAAAAACTATATGACATACATTATATACACCAAAGAAATTAAATTTCACTATTTTGTAAATTTCACAGGCAAACCAGGCATAATGCATTTTAACTTGTGTATATTTTTCTCTTTATGCATTTGTGAGTGCATTTGTATGGTAAAAAAGTAATATGCTTTAATGCATGTTCTTCACAATCACATCCATCAGTGAATCACTTTTACTCTTACTTGCTGACATTACTGCCCATAAACCAACATCTAGAATGGAATAAAAGCTTACTCAAAGACTACGGCCCTGGTTGTTGAGATTATGGTTGTCTATTGTCAAGTCTGAAAAGAATACTATGCCCAAGATCAAACTCTAAATTGGTAAGATTACTAACCAAAAACTAAGTTCTAGTTTAGTAAGGTTATTACTCTATCATAAAGACCTATATTAGGTAGGTTACTACACTCAAGACCAAAGTCTAGACTAGTTATGGTCTAAACTGGATTTATAAGGGTACTATCCAAAACCTACTGCTCAATTAGCGAGTAAGTACTTAAACTATCACTTGTAAAAACAAATGACAAAATGTAAGATAACATCTAAATTCCCAAGTTTATGAAAATTTCTATAAGTTCCCCTTGATGGGAGAGATGAAGAAAAGGCATAAGATTATGATTCTTCTACCATAATGATCAATGATGCAATTAATTCTAGCTCTAGCTTTGCCTTAACCCTATGCACTCAGGAGTCAAGGTGTGCATGTCACAATCCTTCATAGTTACATTAAAAATGTAATTAAACCACTTTATTATCAATGTATATTAACAAACCTTTTTTTTTGGATCAAAACTTAGTTTACAATTAAGCTTTTTATATTACCTAAGTTTTAATTTCCTAATTTCAAAAGAAAATGTTAAAATAAATTCTTAATCTGCACCTCTTATTGGTCACTTGATGAGAGAATCATTCTGACTTTTCATTTATAGATTTTTTTTGTCTTCCCTTTTAACTCTTTCAGCACAGGTTCGGTCCCTAGGACTGATCTCATAACCATTTTGTGCTTGTTATAGTTTTCATGCTATAATATCAAACTTTTTTTATGAAGTCTTAAGGTTTGTTTTTCTTTTCACATCATGCAAAGTAATTTTCATTTTAATATTAAAAATATTTTATGCATCAGAAAGTTTTAAAATTTCACATGTGAAATCTTTATAATGTCCAGATAGTTATCAATCATTTCTTAGGGAAAACTTTATATTTTATCTGTTATTTTCAGTAATTAATCTGTGCATGGGTTCCGTAGGTTTGACCGAT
>NW_013665653.1:99773-101650 GCF_000517525.1 Limulus polyphemus | reverse complement strand
AATTACAAAAAGTTAAAACCACCAAAGCTTCAGAAATAGTTCAATATAGCTACACCAGTGGTTTCCAAGCTTTTTGTTTGATACCAAGCTTATTGACATGACACACTCTAACTCCTTGAAATCTTGGTTCAAAAGAAAGAAATGGCATCCAAGTCCATTAATATTAACATTAAGAATTTAAAATGGCTGAGAAAGCCACTAGGTGGATATTCTGAGCCTCCGATTGGTTATTCATGTCATATATAGAAGTAAGTATATATAAGGGAGTATTTCCAAAAATGAAAAGAGGTGAGCAGAGTGTCACTGTGTTTGATTTATTACATGAGCAATATCTCAGCAAATAGAAAAGATAAGACCTTCTTATTTTATATTCTAGCTTGTTAATATCGGTAATTTGAGTTTCTAATTCATACGAAACTAAATCAGTGTGCAGAAAATACTTTTCTATTAAAGACAAAAGTAGGTCATCTTTACTCTCACATACAAAAATTCAAAACAGTTTAGAAAAAATCAATTTGTTACAGACTGACCATCTGAAGAACAACACTCCTTTCAAAAATGCCTATAAAGAACTCTATGAAAACACATTTAACCCTATCTCCCAGGGTACCATTTACTGCGCAGGACACAAGGTTTTAGTGTCTTACATTCAAAATTTTATTAAACTACTTTTTGTTTATGTTATACGAATTAGTATAGCATAAAATCTTAGCTAATAATCCAAATTTTAATATTATACAATAGTTTACAAGGCAATATAAAAGAAAATCCTGAATTTTCACTAGTGTGACTCACATAACACATTTTGTCTGAGCACGTCATCATCCCTATTTTATTCATCACCCCTTGAAAATGTATGAAATTAAATGTAAAATACTCTCTATAAAATCGTTATTGCTCAAACAAACCATAATTTTTATAGCCTTCAATTTTGTTTGGTTACAGAGCTATCGAATAAAAAATCAGAGCTCTCCTGCCACACCCACCTGTCACATCTTCTGTTTCACAATTCATTGATAGTTCTCTCTTACGTTTCATTATATATTACCTTTTACCAATAGAAAGTCAAGGTTTTCATCTATCAAATGATGTATTGTATACCATTGTATTCTGAACAAAATTTCATCAATTTCACTCACAGTACAAGATTCGATTCCATGGGAAAGTTAATGACTAGCTTGGATTAATTTGTAACAGCTCGTCGCATAGTTCAACAGCAAGGAAAATTTTGAGAGGTAAGTGAATTTGTCTACTTTTTGCATGTTATTAATCCACATTCTTTGGTGAATTATTTAACTAAATAAAAATTATTAAGTGCATAACTATCATTACTATAAAAAATCAGGCTTAACTGTTCTTGACAATCGAGAGCAAGAAAAAAGAAGATTGGGTTAGTACTTTATTTCTTGTTTTCATATTTATTCTTTATTTATTATCATAAAAGTAACTAAAATCTAAAAGTACAGATCTTTTAAAGTTATTTAAGACTAGATTAGGTAAAATAAAATAATAATATAATTAAAATGGTCCACGGGAGCAGCTCGTGGGTAATGTAATTCAATAGTATAACGTATATATATACATACATACATAGATGTATACTGTTCCAAACTTAGAGCTACTTGAGATAAATGAATGTAGTTTCCTGTTACAATGTGAATTCATTTTAGAAAGAAAAAAAGGGGGGGGTAATTTAGGTTTATTTCAATGTTTTTGGTAGTTACGAGGTTTGTCGAATTGACTGATCCCGTTTTGAGACAGGGTAGAGAAAATGACAGATAAACTATAAAGTTTTAGTGAAAAAAACGTTTGAAATGCATTTAGGAGGCATTAGGCATTACACAAAGGAAATTTGAGATTTTTGAGATGAGGAAAAG
>NW_013665653.1:83661-98861 GCF_000517525.1 Limulus polyphemus | reverse complement strand
AATCGAGTGCAAGAAAAAAGAAGATTGGGTAAGTAATTTATTTCTGTTTTTCAAGATCTTTTTAAATTATTTAAGACTAGAATAGGTAAAATAAGTAATAATAATAATATAATTAAAATTGTTCACGAAGCACACATGCGAGCAGCTTGTGGGTAATGTAATTCAATAGCGTAACATGAGCTGCACGTTCCCCGAGTGATTTACAACTTATAATGGTGTAAATAGCAGTTAGACACAGTTCAAAGGGCAATAAAACAATAAAATTTAATTATAAATAGATGTATAATGTTATGAAATTAGAGCTACTTAGGATACACAAATGTAGTTTCATGTAACAATTTGAAGTCATACTAGAACGAAAAGAAGGTTAATTTATTTTTATTTCGATTTTTTTGGGGTGGTTATGAGGTTGGTTGAATTGACCGATTATGTTTGAGATTAGGGTAGAGAAAATAACATATAAACTATAAGTATTTAGTGAAAAAAAACGTTTGAAATGCATTTAGGAGGTTTTAAGGATTACACAAAGGAAATTTGAGATTTTTGAGATGGCAAAAAGTATTTTTAATTTTAACATGAAAATTACTTTGCACATGGACTATTCAAAACAAATACTCAATATATCAATGGACAAATCTTTTATTTTATTTTATTAAAACCACTTACCTAAAAATATGATTTTTTTGTATGCGAAAGACTTATAAACTGAAAAACTGCTAAATTTTGTGAAGATATACATACCATATTGAAATTTAGAAGTATTAAATTTATAGACTTTTAACTGAGTACAAAGAGGTCACGTGGTCGGTCAAATCGACCATGCCCATGTTGAGAGAGTTAAAGAATCTTGCTGCAATAATTTTTTACTAGTAACATCATAGGTATGTTCATCATTTCCCTGGTGTAATTTTGTTCCTCAAATACAAATAATTCCAGCTTATAAAACATTTTAGATAATGTCAATTGTAGATGCTTTTTTTACCTTTACTGACTTTGAAGGATTTTTCTTCCTATTCCATGAACCATCACCTGTGTTTCTAGTCTTTGAGCTGGTAATAAGTAATGCTGCTTGATCTTGCAAATTATTCAATTTGGCCTCTTCCAACTCTTGTCGGGACTCAGCTTCTTTCTGTAGCCTTCTTTCTTCCTTTTCTTGCTGTTGGTGCTGGTGTTGCATAATCACTTTACGAAGCCACTCAGCTTCTTTAATTCTCCTATAATTTTGTGCTTCTTGTTCCTTTTTACTCAGCACTTTTGGCTTTGGAGGTAATTTTTCTTTTGTTTTCTAGTCACAATAAAGCTAACTTAATAATGGAACTCAAATTTTAAGATCTCAAATCTGATATATTTGTTTAAAATAAATAAATCAATATGTAACTAAATAAACACAATAACTCCAAATACCCATTTCAATTTTAATAATGTGTACCCATTTTACTACACTGGGTGTTGAACTAGAAGTAAATTAACTCTGTGGTGAAAAGAATTTGTTCTAAATATTCAAATAAAATTGTACTAATTATAATTATTTCACGAAACCATATAAAGGTCATAACACTTGTAAGCAAGTCACAGTAATCCTGAAGTTACATTGTACAAAAATAAAAGACCTAAAATACTAAAAAGAATACACATTCAAAAAGGAGTAAATAACAATGCATCCCAAAAACTTTATTAATTTTAGTTCTGATAATGAAAAAATGTATCAGAAGCAATATTCATTAAGACGAGCTTCAGAATTTATAAGGCTAAAACTTGGGTTTGAGTCCCATAATGGGCACAAGGCAGATAGCCCACTTGTTAGCACTGTACTAAAACCAACAGAACACATTACCACTTAACAACTTATGATGGTAAAGATAATTACACAACATAGACTACATTGTATATTTCTGCTGTTTTAAGAGTTCTCTTTTTTGATGCACTAATCAGAGATGTTACAGAATATAATGTATAATGGATAATTTAAGATATAGAAAACTCAGTTAAACAAATTAAATAATTACCAGTATATTGATAAATTCAGAAATTCAGATTACTGCATGAATATATGTAAAAAAAAATCAATACACATTCTTTTCACTTCTAAAGTAACTGCATCCAAACATTTAAGAATGTGGATTATAATACTAAAATTAATAATCAGTGGAAAGTTCAAACTGGAAAATAAATAAACAAAAGATCTTGTACAGTAAAACATTTTGAGAAAATTCTTAATATTATCTAATTCTCAAATTACCAACTTCTTTTTTATACTATTTACTACCAGTTGGATCCAAATATTGAATTACATTGAGTAACTTTACATTTTTACTCACTATAACATTCAATGTAAAGAAACAAGGAAAAAATGTAAAATACAAAGGAGGTGAGCTATATCGCATAATCGGATTAATTGCAATATTGATGGTATTTTTGTTAACATTTTTTGTGGGTCATAGTTATTACGGATCCTGTATTAACCAACTAAGTCTTGGACGTATGAAGAAGGTTGTTTTTATAGGTTGCTTCTGCTTTGTGTTTGTTGGTGACAACATTTTGGGCTCCGCACTGAGTCCTTCTTCACCTAAAGCTAGCTTCAAAACGATTTAAATCTTGTACTCACATGCACATTGATGCATAAGTACTTTAGAAAAATGTGTTTTAAAAAGCCAATGTGTTCCAGACATACCACCATCACCAGTTCTCAGGATAGTTAGAAGAGTTAGTATTATTATGGTACATTTACATAGATTGTACAAGAGTAGCATCCATATGATATATATTTTGTCTTTTACCTGTTAAGATGTGAAAGAATGGAAAAGATCTGTGATACAAGATTTCTGAACATCTGTATGCTACAGTCAAAAGATATCATCTAGATACTGTAGCTATGAAATGTCCATTTGTGTTTGAATACTGTTTGTTTCCAACATTAAATTAACAGATTAAATAAATTCTTACTTTGGTCCTTAGAAGAAAAAAATTGCACAGTAACCTAAAAAAAAAGTTTCATTTCCAGCCAGGATTGCTTAACACTCATGAAAATTTATTACAAGTCATGAGCAAAGGATTAAGGAAATATTGAATACATCTCTAAGAAACCTAACACATCTTCTAAAATACTTTTTATTACAAATGCCACTTAACCCACTGACTGCTGATTTGTTGTATAGGATAAAGTCCACCTCCAGCAGTTGAATGCAAATGTACTGTATACAGTGTATGGCTTCAAAACTTCCACACACATAGAAAGCAGCTGCAGTCAAAGGGTTAACAGATATATTCTTCCATCATATTCTGTATTTCAAAGTACAGGTAATAACATTTATACAGATTCATAGTATTATTACACCAGTATTAATGTCTTATTCACAAGTATACTAAGAAAGTGATGACATGGGAACATATTATATGCAATAATTGAATGTAAATACATATGTGACCATATGGTGAAAATGTTATCTCCAATAAATAAAAGTAGAAATTACATAAACTTTTACAATGTAAACCTACATAAACGAAAACTGTACCTACTTTTCTTCTTTGAAAATTTTCTTTCTTTCCTTGTTGGCACTCAGCAGATGAGTGAATCACATTCACCTAGTAGAGAGAAAGATCTTGTTCTAGTTTTCTATGAAAGTTATTAAATATTCTACTTGTCTTCACTTGCTGAAGACAAACATTTAAGATTCTTATCAGGTTTTATAAGACCAACAATTTTTATATGCTAGAAACAGAAGCTGCTGTGTTGGCATACAATTAAGCTTATGGTTAAAATATTGGTTTCAAGTCTGTGATATAGACAAGAAAAGTGGTACTGTGCCTGTTCTTTTTCTTGGGGTGGGGGACTTTTGGTCAACTCCAAAATAATTTCAATGTCCAAGTTCTAAAGCCAAGAAACCATATGTTACTACAACAGCAGTATGCCATTACAAGTCACGTTAAACATCCTGATAGAGCTTGACTCTCATGACAATAAAAAACTTGAGTACAATCTTGCTACATTTAATTAGTACCATAACCATTCACAACTCCTGATACAGAAGAGCTAAGCAGCATTCAGCTTAATATCAGATAACTGTTTTTAAATAGTTCTAAAACTACAATATAAAGTAAATATATGTTTTGGTTAAAAGGCTATTACAACAAAATAGTATTTACTCACTTTAATATGAGGTCATTGACCGTACAATCTGTATGGATATATAAATGGCAACAAGTGAGCTCAAATTTTGGATGTAGAGCAAAACTGTGCTTAACTCTTTCGCTGCCATGGACACATGCAAGTCTCCCTCTAGAGTCTAGAGCACTATCACAGGCACATACAGGGGACACATTAAATAACCTTTGTTTTAGACTTGAAAAGTGTGATATTAAATGTGTTTTCATAGACTTCTTTAAAAGCCTTTTTAAAACGAGTGTTGGTCTGCAGATGGTTAGTCTGTAACAAATTTATTTTTCTAAAATGTTTGAATTTTTGTATGTGAGAGTAAAGATGATCTACATTTCTCTTTAATAGAAAAGTATTTTTGAATGTAAGGCACTAAAATCTTGTGTCACGTGCAGTAAAGGATACCCGGGATGATAGGGTTAAGTAACTGTTCTGAGATACTTGTAAGTGATGTGCTACTTCCACACATACTTAAAGTGCTTATTATGACCAACCACACTATATTTTTATTATTAAAAGTTATCATTTTCCTACAATATATACTTACCTCCACTCACATAATAGCTTTTCTTGATTTGTTCTGCCCTCTATATGTGCACTTTTGCTCACTACTAGCCTTGATACTTCCACCTACCCTCACATTTTACACATTATAATTGTGCAGTAACATGCAAATCAGCATGTGACAACCCTCTACCAATAGGAGTGCAACACACCCTCCTAACACAGCTGACTCCCTCTATACTGTACTTTCATCACTTCAAGATTAGGCAAAAGGATGCACCAGGAGTGAGGAGGATGGGTAGTAGGAACAGTGTAGGAAAATGTTAACTTCCAATATGATACCTTATCTCTTCTCACATAATAGCTAGAATCCCATGTTGAAATGGCAGAGGAACCTGTGCAAAGGTTACCTAGGACTCTTTGGAAGGTGACTGTAGAGAACCCATGAAGTGTGATACCTTAATGTATAGGGTCACACCCATGAGAGACCATCTGTACCAGGTATACTCTTCACCCATTGTAAAGATACGAGTCATTAAATCTGGCAGAATGGTGCACATCCACTCTGTAAGTGGACATGCCAGATGACGTAGAGAGACTAAGGCACATTAGACTGTATTTGGTGGGTCAACTCCAGTCCAAAACTAGGCAGCATCAGGTATTTTTCTTCAAGTCTGCAGTAGAAGAATCCCAACCATTTTCACCTTAAGCCTAGCAATCAAAAAGGAAAATCAACTTCTGTTCTGACAGGGCACATGTGCAGACCCAGTACACAACCAACATCAGGCCTCCTGGAAGCCTAACATCCAGGAAGGAAATAGGAGTAGTGGATAAGGGGGGGGGGGCAGAAAACATGGCAATGAGCAATTTGGAAGCTTGCCATTGAAACTAGGAAGGCAGCATTGGTAGAGGGGAGGAAGAAGGAGCAAGACACAGGATTTTAAACAAGAGAAGGTTTAGAAAGACAGGAAACTAAGGAAATAAGGGAAGAATGTTGACATGAGGCCTCAACCATGGATTCCAACGTATCAGAAATATCTCCATGTACAGACTGATGCAAAAATTGAACGAAAGAGAGGTCTCTTATATAGAAAGCAGAGAGATACATGTGTGACAAGATGGTGTCCCTGCCAAGAAGATCCCAACAACAAAAAACCATGTATGAAGGGATAAGGCTCAGGAAGATAAGTGTTCCATTGTGAAAAAGATAAGGGTATGAATATTTGCTTAAAACTCCTCAGGGGAACTGTGGAGAGCTCAGAAAGGAGGTGAATGGAGGAAGATAGTGGAGAACAGTGGTGAGTGTAAGCCAAAGATATAAAAACAGGGCTGATGAAGATCTGAATTATAATCTCCAGGTCAGGTGATCCCCACACTTGAATCAGATGCCAAATATGGAAAATCCGACCTATGATAAGCCAAAACATAAGAATCAGACAAACGTGGAGGACAAGGCATAGTGGTATCTGAACGTAATTGGGCTAAAGTTGATCAGCATGTATTCGATTATAAGGAGGGGGGACACTAAACAATCCAACAAAGATGCAGAATGGAGGAGGGAAGGGGGAAGAATAAAAAAACACAGGTAAAATTGACAAAAGGTAACATAACTGGGAAATATTTTTGAAAAAGGTGGATGAAGGGGTAGCATTGGATTGCACTGCAAAGGAAGGAGGTAGGAACAGGTTGTCCAATTCATCTTTATCCTGATCTGATTCATAAAGGAATGGTATATCCAGCTGCATTTCTGAAGACATAGCGGGCCGCATGAGTTTTCAATTTGCGACGTACCATGGCCAAGACCTCCTCAGCAGAAAATGTGATACCAAAGCCACAAAAGTAATAGGTGGATCAGCAATGGCCTGATTTATGACTGAAGTAGTTGTAGTGACATCAAAGTGAGAGTTCATAATGTAGAAATTAAAAAGAAAATATTTCATAAACAACTAAGTAAGCATAAATGAAATGACAACAAACCAAGTTGTCAAAACACAATAAAGTTAATTGAAAATTGCACCCGAAAATGAAAAATGTAGAGCAAAATTAGAGCATGACTGCACACTGGAATGTCAAATCGAGAAGTGATGAAAGTATTCTACAGTTCAGAGGATGGTGGAGGGTTGTTGCATGCTACTGTACAGGTATACCATGTATAAACATATGAGGGTAGGTGGAAGCTAGTGGAGAGTGAAAATTGTGCAGAAACAGTGCAGCACAAGTCGAGAAAAGCAAGGTTATCATATTAGAAAAAGAACTCAATAAGCAGGTGGTTCTATATTGAAACTGTCAAATTGCTGATAAAAACATTAGTAAGATTTGTATATTTTCCCTTTTAAACATTTATTAAGACATTAATTTTATACATTTACTTTTTTTCTCCCCTTCATCTTGTATTCCTTTCAGTTTTCTTTTCTAAAAAAATAAAGTGCAGGTAGAAACACCTTAATAAGCTTTATCTTGATATAAACATCATTATTTATACTAATAAATATGAAATCAGGAATAGTACTCAATAATAAACTGTATTCTTAAAGTAGATTTAACTTCAAGTTATTAGAAGAATCAAAACCAGTTACTTTGTTAATTCTGAGGTGCACATCTACTTATTATGATTTCAAGTTACACTTAAAATTGTTTTAATAAAAATACTTGAAGTATTTATAATTATTTCATGATATACAAAGAAAGCAGTGGTGTTGAATATTAAATACATAATAACTATATTTTATGTACAACGTGTGTACCAGCTATGTTTAAACATTTTTACTGAAAAGCTGCTAAACTGGTAGCAAACTTCTGATAATCATAAAACAAAAACTGTGTGATGGTGACGTATATACATATAAAACAACAATAGACTTGCAATGTGAGGATTTTAGTTCCATACAGATACGTTAATCTCTAACACACAAATGTTAATAATAACAACTAGTACAGTGAGAAATATTTTTTTACCATTACATATGCATTACTTTTACATAACATACTTTTACATAATTTGAACCAGTGCTGCATTCAACATCCCATGTGACACACACAAATCTATTTTTATCCGTGTTTTTTTTTATTATTTACTTTTAAATTAAGAAATTGATTAACGTACAGTACTAAAATATGAATTATAATCTACAGTTTGATACCAAACTTATAAACATAAATTCATGAAATAGTAGTTCAATAAAATCTTGGATGCGAGTCAACAAATGAGATGACATGGGCTTTCACCCACGACCCGCTTCGAAAGAATTAAATGGCCAGGAATTAGTTGTGAGCCAAATATATAGGTACTACTACTTGTGTTGCCTCTGATACCACAGGTGTCAACTGTACCAAAATGCCACTACATTAGCATAAACATTATTCTTATAGACTATAGTCAACCTTCCATAGTATTTCATGAGACATTTTGATTTGTATTTAGTATTTAATGAGTAATATTTCATGTATGGGACGTGTATAGTTATCTCTATCTCTTATGTGAAAATTTAAGATTTGTAAGCTCTTGCATATATATCAGTCTAATAGAACGAAAAAAAGAACGTACATTTAACATTATGGACAGATTTGCATTAAAGTAGCTTTATTGTAATTTTTCATTTTTGTTGTTGTTAAAAGATTTAACTAACTTCTAGTTCCTATATTTTTATTTTACTATTATTGTTTGTAAATAGAGAAGTATATTGTTTAAACTTTGATTTCTTAGAATTACAAATATAATTGTGAAGGTCAGTCCTAAATTACTTGCTGTAAGAGGATCTGTATGTTAAATAACCTTTTTAATTTGTGTGCTTATTGATTAATAATCCAGCACTTAAACATGGTAAGTTAAAATGTTTAACAGTGATATAAATTTTAAAGAAAAGTATTACTCCTGAAGTGTAACCATCTTGTGAATTGTTTATTTCAAAGTATATGTGTAACTGATATAACTGCAGGTTTTTTCCAAAGCCCAAAAAACCACTAAGAGCTCCAAAAGAGTTCCTAGTTCTATTGACTCAAAATCTCAAAAAAGTTGAGACAAGCACCCCAACCCACCATAGAAACATCTGCAAAAAGATGAAGATCCAGATGCAAGGGAAGAAGAGGAGCATCTTCTGTAATATTGGTCCTGTTGAGGCACCAGGTGAGATCATCGGACAGGGAAGGGGTAAAATGAAAAAGGAAAACAAGGGATCCCAAGAGAGGTTCCAGTGATCATGTACAGTCCACTGTAAAAGATGCACATGAGCATGACCCATGGGAACAAGGGGTTCCACAGAAGCCCAAGTCCCAAAAAAAGAGAAAACCTCTCACACAGGAAGAGGGGAAAAGGATAATAGCTGCAAAAACCAAACTCTCCATGGCCCAAAAATGAAGTGAAGGCTATGCCCTGTCGAGATTGGAACTGAAGAACACACCTGAATGAACCAGATACAGGGTGGGTGTAAGATGATACTTCATCAGCTTAACCAGCCAACCTAGAAGATTTGCATACTAAAGAAGAAGAATATGAACAGAGAAGTTTTGTTAGGATAGAGCTAAAGAAAAGCCAGTCATCTGTATAATGGTGGAGTCTCAATCCCAAGCCATAAGTGACAAAAAACATATATGGTCATTGCCAAGCCAAAAGGAAGAGCTTGGATCTAATAAACTTGACCTTGATGTACAAACTGAAGGTAAAGTCTGAATGCTGGGGAGATTGGAATGTGAAGATAAGCACTGAAGGGGTCCACCTTGATCATCCAAAGCCCTGGAGAAAGTGACCACCGGAGGGTGATAAAACTCTCCATGGTAATCCAGATGCCAATATCTGGTTTTTTTTGGAAAGGACACACAGACAGGAATAAAATCCCTGAGAAGGGCGAGAGAAAGGAACAATAACAGGAGACGAGGTTATCCACAGATCAACAAATGGAGACAAAGGTGCCCCCCTCTGTTCCCAAGCTAAAAGGATAGTCACAGATTAGACTGTTGTGATTCCAAAGAAACAGGAACCCTACTAAAAAACCCTTAGTGGAGGAAAGGAGCCAGATGAAGATGCCCGAGATAAGAGGGAGGTAAACGTACCTGGGCTAGAAAGGCATCCCTCCCTAACAAATCCCAGAAACAGAGTACCAAGTGACAAGGCCAAGGAAAAAAGAATGTGCCAATACTGAAAAAAGAAGGGAACGAGTATTTGCGAAAAAATCCTCAGGAGAACAGTGGATTGTATCTGAAAGAAGATGGATGAAAGAAAGACACTGCAAAATGGTGGAAATGGTAAGGTAAAGGTGTGAAAATTGGGCCCAAGAGAGATGTACAGAAGATAACGTATACAAACCCCCACCTTGAAGAAGAGACTCCAGAGTTTGGCAATTCAAAAAAAGGGACTTCAGTCAAATTATAAGTCAAGGTATAAGAGAAGGACAAGGCATATTATGAAATCTCAAGTGAGCAGAAAAATTACATCTGAATACAAGTGCCAAATGAAGGGGGTGATAATTGAATAGTAAGTATAAAGGAAGCTAGCAGCACTAGGAGACTGTGAAACATTCATATTTGCATATAACAATATCACAACAATATCCAAGAAACCATCCATCTCTCTATCCTCTGAAGAAGAGTGGCTGTTTTCTTAGAGGTAGTAAGGAAACTGAAGAGCTTACTTCTTTTGTGAGTGGAGATTTACACTTCTTTTTTTTTGGTTTCCTAGTTGTAGGATTATTTTTTGAGGAAACTTTCTTGACTTTTTGCTGCAAGAGCATTTGATTGGATTCATAGACTATAGGTCTAGTGAAATACCAGTCAAGTTTAAATTTGAGATGCAATAACATAGCCAAGCAGAAAACACTTCGTTATTCATACTGAGTCAGCCTGGTGTAAACAAATTTCTTCAGTGCAGAGAGAAGATTGACATTATATCTGGACTGCATGCTGTCAATCTCAGTCACCAGTCCATAAACATATGGTACTACATAACTGGAGGTATCAATATTCTGACCCTGGTGGAATCTGTTGCCTCTTCAGAAGGTGTCAGTTTTGTAACCAACTCTGCTAGCAAGGTTCAATCATGTAAAGTATGTTTTGATGTACCAGTATCTAGATTATCCAACTTCTTCCATGGAATCTTCAATAAAAATTTAATCATCTGAATTTCCGAGTTCCATTTTGTTGGTGTTACCAAATGAACTTTGGCCTCTCCCTCAAGTAGCTCAGTTGCTTGCATTGATTTTCGAATGTAGGACACAATGACTGATGCTTTGGAAATTACTTTTAGCAGTGGTCCAGCTTTTTGCATGCCATCCCTGATCACAAGCTGTAGCATGTGGGAGAAGCAGGGGTCATGTTCATGAAAAAACTCGGATACATTTTCTGCTGATTTAGATTCATCCAAAAGTTCATCTTCTGAGTCACTATCTATATATGAGCTGTCAACATCTACCACACTAAGTAGTGTTTGTGGTTCAAATTCAGGCAAGCAGAAAGCCTTGATCATGTTGGATGCATTATCAGCTGTCACATGACACCTTATTGTTGATGTTAGACAGATTTATTATTTCATCATATTGAGCTGCAATGTTACCAGATGTGTGACCCCCCTGAAATGTCGACATGCCAGCATGACTGTTTGCATTTTCCAGTCAAGTATAAAATGACCAGTGATGTTGAAAATCTTTTGACTCCACCAGAGAAGGGGTTCAGTGTACTGGCAATAAAATTGACAAGTTTGTTAGTGATAGCTTCGAGGGTGTGTAGACTTATATTTAGATGCTGCACCTAGGTGGAAGTACCAGAACCAGATGTAAACTTCTGTAGCTCTGCCTCATGATTACGCTAGAAATACAAAAGTGTTTCACAGTTATATAATATACAATATTGTTTATAATAAAAATAATCAAAAACATATAATAATAAATAAATATATCAGTTATAGAATATAGTTTAAAATGCATGAGAAATTTAGTTTACCTATATTATATTGCTAAATTTACATAGAATATAGCTCATATATAAAAAAAATAATAAAAAGGCTTACCTTCAGGTGTGTCAGCAGGTTAGAGGTGGTTTTTCATGAAGCAGAAATAATCTGCTCAAAATATTTACACTTCGACTTGATGTGACCAGATTTAGCAGAAGGAAGTATAAAGTGTTCATGTACCATTAAAGGCTATTTAGTAGCCATCTCAAATTCTTTCAAGTGACTTGAATGGATTAATAGCCATGTAATACAATACCTTTTAAGGTGATTGGAGAGTATTGACCTGATTTAACCCTCTCACCACAGACATCCTTTACTGCAGATATCATGATGTTTTTAGTAAGTTACATTCAAAATTTAATTAAACTATGTTTTGTTCATGTTATACTAATTACTATAGCATAAAATCATAGATAATAATCATTTTTTAATAGTACATAAGTTTTAAGCAATATTTAAAAAATTCTGAATTTTCCTTAGTGTGAGGAATGTGACTTTTTTTTTTCTCTAGGCATTCCCTCTTCTCTTATTTATTTACCACCCCTGCAAGAATTACAAAGTTTAAAGTAAATTACTCATTATAATGTTTTCATCACTCAGGCAATACATAATTTTCATAGCTTTCAATTTTGTTTGGTTACATAGCCATCAAATAGAAAATCAGACCCCTTTTGCCATGTCCATCTATCACACCCTCTCTCTTTCAGGATTTGTCAATAGTTCAATTCAGTACTATATTACTTATAACCAATAAAAAACCAAGATCTTTATCTATCAAATGACGTATATCATTGTTTTCTGTAGAGAAATTAACATGCTGTGGATGTAATAATGACAGTCTAGAAATTTGATTAGTACAAAAGTCAACATTTACAACATTAAGTATTCACTAAATCATTTAGCAAATACAAATACTATGCTATTGAAAATTGAATATGAATACAAATACTTTAATTTTCCATATCAAATTATTTGAATACAAGTACAAATACTCCCAAAGCTGTATACCTCATGTCTGGATGACACTGCACTTACAGCCCTGAAGCACAAAAATTAATAAAATTTACTATCATTTATATATATATACTTTACTATACACTTACTTTATCTGATTGACACTGAAATGCTTTCATTTTATATGCTGCCTTCACTTCATCTGGAAAAAACAATTTGGAAAATAAAAACCAAATTAAAAACAAAACAATATACATGTGTATATAAATATATATAATATATAGAAAGTTTTAAAATGTCATAATGTTATTTTCACAAGGGTTTCTCTCACTACTACAATTGTTGTTTTCATTAGCTCTGCACAAATCCTTCAATGCAAAATTAACTCAAAAATTACCACTGGGATCCATATGGACCCCATCAGATTTATAAGCAAATTTTTCTAAAATATTTATACAACAACTTGCTTGTGGGTCCATGTCTGTTGAGCCCTTAGAAAAAAATATGTCACAAAAAAATAAATAAAATTATGATTAATATTGCAAGTAATCCCACCAATTACTGCTGGAGTTTTAGATTTATTTTTCTTAGAAAATAAGTGATTTCATCCTGTTTTCTGGTCAGTTCAATATGATGTAATACGTGGACCTTGTCTTCACTGAACAGTGTGTAAACAAGTTGGTAATTTGACAAATACATATATGAAGTTATGCTTTATAAGAACACATGAAATTCAAGATGATATACAGCTACCTGTCATTTAATAATTAGTACATTCAAGGGAGCTAAGAAAGAAAATAGGGTTAAAAGCTTGGAAAATAATGCATTTAGGGCCAAGGATGTGCTAGGGCTTAGGTTAAGCAACCAGTTCCAAGCACTTGCTAGTGATCAGGGGGTGCAGGTAAGGGAAACAGATGGGATCACAAGGGATGATAGTGTAAAGGATAGGGAAGTTACAGTTGTAGGTGACTCTGTAGCTAAGCATGTAGACATAGTATGTGGAGTAAATAGGAGCAAAATAATATGCTTATGTTATCCAGGAGCAGGGGTACAGGATATAACTGATAGAACCAGAGAGATAGTTAAGGGTGCTAGTACTAATGCAGTTTTTGTGGTAGATGTTGGGGCTAATGATGTAAGGAAAGATGGATCTGAGGAGCTTATTGATAAGTATAAAACATTGATAATGGCATTTAAGAAAAGGGGTCATAGCTTGATTTTGTCAGGGATATTGCCAAGAATAAATTGTCAGGATGAGATACTAAGTAGGTCACTAAGATTGAATTCCAGACTTAGATCAGTATGTATGGATGAGCAAATAGTCTGGTTTGATTTGTGGGATAATTCTAATGGGAAAGTTAATCTTTTTGGAATGGATGACTTACACTTATACAAGGCAGGGGCTAGCATGTTAGCAAGGGCTATTAACTCAGCTGTAGTGTTAGATTTAAATAGGGCTAGACAGAGGTGAGGGCTACGATATTAATAAAATAGGAAATATAATTGATAGGAAAACGTGTACAACAGGCATAAAACTTGTGGAAACTGAGGATTTTGATATTATGGATATCACTGAGTTTAGTAAGTTTCCAACTGCTGATGGAACCTACAAGAGAGGAAACTATATTAGACTTAATATTAGCATCTGATGTGAATATGATAGACAGAATTGTGGTTGGTGACCATTGCACTACAAGGTTTGGGATTTTACTACACACAGAATTGAAGATGAATAGTACCCTGATTCCAAATTCCAGGAAAGCCAATTTGGATGGAATGAGACATGAGCTGGCTTTTGTAGATTGTACTAAAGGGTTTGGAGGGGATCTTGAACAGATGTGGGAAGCATTTAAGAAAAATTAATATGCATACAGAACATACATATTACCTATAGAAAAAAAAGGGTGCAACAGAGCAAAATAAGCCAGTATAGTTTATTAAAGGTTTAAGCAATCATATTAGGGATAAACATAATAAATTCAAGATATTTAAACTTACTGGAAATAATAAGGACTTGGAGAGAGCTGGTTAAAAAGAAAGATAAAAGGGCAGAAACTGTATATGAAAGAGGGTTGGTTGAGAGAGTTAAATCAAACAACAAGGAATTCTTTAGGTATATGATGGGTAAACAAAATGTTAGGATGGGGATTGAGCCTTTTAAAAATGATACTGGGGAGATGATCTTGGAAGATTATGAGATGGTAAACTTATTAAATTATATGTTCTCTTCAGTTTTTATGAAGGAAGATACAAGTATTATGCCTCAACCAGAGCACTTAATGAATGGGGAAAATATTGATGTAAAAGATATCATTTTATGTTCTAAACTTGTAATAGAAAACATCGGAACTTAAAAATTCATAAATCCCCTGGACCAGACAACTTTTATTCTTGAGTTTTAAAGGAACTTAAAGATTATTTTTGTGAACTACTAGCTAATATTTTTATAGGTCATTGAGTTGTGGAAGAGTATTGGAATATTGGAAGTTGGCTAATGTTAGTCCAATATTTAAAGGAGATGACAAACATTGTCCAGTCAATTATAGACCAGTTAGTCTTACATCAGTTGTTGGAAAGGTTTTGGAGAGTATGATTACAAATGCATTGCAGAGTCACTTAAAGCAGTTTGACATAGTGTCAAAGAGTCAGCAT
>NW_013665653.1:76755-82661 GCF_000517525.1 Limulus polyphemus | reverse complement strand
TAATGTTAGTCCAATATTTAAAGGAGATGACAAACATTGTCCAGTCAATTATAGGTCAGTTAGTTGGAAAGGTTTTGGAGAGTATGATTACAAATGCATTGCAGAGTTACTTAAAGCAGTTTGACATAGTGTCAAAGAGCCAGCATGGTTTCACTAAGGAAAAGTCTTGTTTAACAAATCTTCTGATATTCTTTGAAGATGTTATTGCAAGAGCTGAAGAAGGAAATACAATGGATATGGCTTACCTTGATTCAAAGCATTTGATAACATGCCTCACAAAAGACTTCTTAGAAAAATCAAATTTGTGGGTATGAGGGAAATGTTATTAAATTGGATAGAAAATTGGCTGGGAGTAGAAAGCAGAGTAGTAATAAATTGAGTTAGATCTGACTGGATCACAATTACAAGCGGTCTGCCTAAGGGCTCTGTGCTGGGTCATCTGCTGTTTGTGATTTATATTAATGATACTGACTCTGGAATGACTAACAAAATTTTGAAGTTTGCAGCTGACATTAAGATTTTTGGGGTGGTTAACTGTGTCAAAGATGCTGCAGACTTACAGGGAGATTTAGATCATTTGATGCACTGGACTAATACGTGGCAGATGATGTTTAACTATCCAATATGTAAGGAGATGCATGTAGGTTTTCACAATTCAAATTATTGTTCCAATTTAAATGGGAATACCTTAAATATTGTGGTTGAAGAAAACGATCTTGGTGTTGTGATAAAAAAATCACTTAAGTCATCTAACCAGCGTATTATAGCTAGCAATAGGGCTAATAGGATTTTGGATAGCATCCAGACAATGGATATTATTGTTTCACTGTATAGATCACTTGCAAGGCCTCATTTAGAGTAGTGTGTATAGTTTTGGGCACCATTTCTCAAGAAGGACATTGAATTGTTGGAGAATGTTCAGAGAAGAGCCACTAAAATGATACCTGGGGTGGTGGGATTGTCTTATGAGGAGAGACTAAAATCTCTAAACTTGTTTTTTCTGGAGAGGAGAAGGGTCTAAGGGGATTTGATTTAATATCAAGAAGGGCAGAAATAAACAAGTTAAATATAAAAAAAATATGGAACCTTATGTTTGAAGTACACTAGATATGTAAAAATTGTGATCAAATTATTCTAAATTCATGATGTTAATATTATTGTTGGGAATCCAAATTCTTACACTGGTAGTTAATTATTAATTAAGCACAACAAAGTACATATAGTTATGGTACTTCACTCATTTTGCATTTGTATCTAACCACACAAAATTAAATATCTGGCCACTAAGATAATGCTTTGTCTAAGTTATCTTAAAACTAAAAAAAAAAAATCTCTTGTGATGTTGATTGTATGAATACTCACTCCCCTATCAAAAGTCTCAATTAGTCACTGACATTTCATACTTATTAACAGAACTCAAATTAAATTTGTAAACATTTAAGAAAACTATACATCAAACCTATTCAAAAACAAAACATGTTAAAACAAACTTATTGCATCTGCCTTTTCTGCATAATATAAAAATGTAACTTTTTTATAACATAAAATGACAAACAATACTCTAAAAATTGGCTTTTGAAAAATCATTTTGATGCTAGATCATTACAAGAAAATAAGGATTTAAAAATTTTGCAGTATAAAAAAGGCTTTTAGTTATATTTTAATATGTACACATAGAAGTTAACATGCATCCAGAAGTCATTGTTAGTATGCCTAACATTTATACATATTTCTTTTCTCTTCTTCTTTATACTCGTACACAATGGATGGACATATTCCTTTTCATGCTAGTAGAACAGGTCAAAATTCTACAAAATATTTAAAGTGATACTTCAAGCTACAGTCTAAAACTAAGAACTATTAAACTCATATTGGAAAAGTTATTTACAAACCATCTTTGTACACATTTTCAATACTTGCACCTTCAAGATAATTTGTTTACTGATGAAATGAATGTTCCCTAAACACAGCACGAGAGAAAATTGGCTCAACTAAGTGCAACATCAGACATCCATTTTCTCAGATTATATTATTGTAAGATTAACTTTCAATCAGAGAAAGCTATCTACTTACAGCAAAACTAAAAATCAACCCAGTAAAGATTATAACTAAAATAAATATACTTATATTGCATTCATACTTATAAAGATTAGAATGCATTCTTTTATCAGTTGATTACTGTTCAGTATATTTTCTTCCATAAACCCAATAATATTCACAAGGTACAGTCAGCTTAGGAGATTTGGATTAGCCCTACCAATATATATAATAAATCAACAATGCAAAACAATCCCTATGATAAAAGTCAAATAATCAAAAATAATAAAATAGATATTCTTTCATATATTCTAACTAATACTGTTAATTTAAGAAATAAAGAAATCAGAGAGTATATCTTACTTATACAACACACAAACTCTAGATTTTAGCTTTAAGTACTAGCTTAACCAATTTGAACCCCATAATAGTTTTCAAAACACTTTTCCCAAAATCCAGGGCTCAAGGTTGTCATGCCAGCTAAGAAAAGTGCATAACATCTTGGAACTTTTAGTACATTTTTTCATTAAAAAATGTACATATGCACTTTTTTGTAATAAAATTGAACATCATAGAAAAGATAAGCAAATTTTAATCTCCAAAAAATAGTGAAATGTTGTGAAGGAAGTCCAAACTGACTTAATTCTACAAATAATTTTAGACTTCAAATGTTTAACTGCAAGCTGATACACATACATATGGGCAAGAAAGTTCACAGTTGAAACTGTTGCTGCTGAGAATGGGCTTTTATATAGTTCTAAGTTGCACAGAAAAGTGTGATTCTTTCATCTTAAAAGCATTTGTAAGAACTGTTTGGGTGGCTTAAAAACTGATCAACTATTACACCAACATCTCTTTCTTTCATGACACTATTAAGGTTATTTTCATCAAAATTATACACATAATTTAAATTATATCCCACATGTATTTAATATAACTAAAATCATTCTGCCATTTATTTGTTCAACTCACCAAATAATCCAAAGTCTTTAACAAAGCAGCAACAGCATTCTCACAGCCAGTAACACCCAAATCCTTAATATCATCAACAAATTTAAATAATCTATTGATAATTCCTTCATCAATGTCATTAATCCAATTTGACTACACTCCATTTGTAACAACCCTATGCTTTCTTCTAGCCAATGAGCCAACCTATCCCTTAAACTTACAAAGATCATTTATTTCAACAAACCTTTTATGTGGCACCTTGTCAAATGCTTTCTTAAAATCCAGATACACCAAATATATACCTGTACTCTCTTCAAAGAATCTCAAAAGATTAGTAAAGCAAGGTTTTCCCATTGCGAAACAATACTGGCTATCCAACAAAATTTAAAGCTTTGTTAGATGACTTTACATAGCATTTTTTTTATCAGACTGACAAACGTTTTCCACCAATGATGTAAGACTATTAGATTTATAATTACTAGGACAATTTTTGTCACTTTCCTTGAAAAGAGGAGTAATATTCTAATCTCTGGCACCTGCCCACCATTCAAGAACTAAGGGAAAATATTAGCAAATGGCTCACATATCCACTCTTAGCCTCTTTCAAAACCCTTGGGTAAACATTATCTGCATCAGTTTTTTTTATCATTCTTTAAACTTCCCAATTATTTCTTAAAAATTTCAGAATTAGTGTGATCATCTTGTTTCCATCTATCAACTGTTCAGGATAAGGAATATTGCTTAAAATTTCATTAATAAAAACTGAAAAAATAAGTAAAATTTAATAAACCAGCCCTCCAATAACCATCAGATATTAGCCTTCTGGTATCATTCCTCAAAGGCCCTACTCTCATCCTAATATTATGTTTACTGTTAATGTATTTGCAGAAATCCTTACTATTTATTTTACATTTTTAGCCAGCCTTTGTTCATACAGTTTTTGATATTCAATTTCCCATTTGACTAACTCTCTTGATTTTCTACAGTCATCCAAATCTCCAATCATTGCAGTGAATTTAAACTTCTCAACATGTCTTGTTGGAGAGTAGTACAGTCAAAGTAAACTGTCTTCTATGAAGAAACAAGTTTCACCTTAAAGGTGAAGGTGGGCTGGTATTATAGAAGTTTGACATCCTGAGTGTTATTTTTCTATCAGGGTGGAGGCCTTAGGCATAAATTTGTAAAATATAATTACACTGTATTCTGAAGATATAATTACTAATACATACTAATAGTTTGACATATGGAAACCCATGATGGAGAGAAAATGTGCATTTTGAAAACTAAATACATACATTTGGACTCTTAAGCTTTTAATCTATATACTCAAAAATGTAGAATGTTGGTCTCATTTTTGAATACAGATAAGTAACAATAGCATTAACATGGATCAATGAACCATTCTTCGTTGTTTGGGATACTTACTGGAGTGGAAGTTTACATGTTGTTGTACTACGTTTTATGCTAAATTACTGTAGAATGCGTATTTAACACTAACACTGTATATCGGTAACTTGTGTGATAATACTGTTTGATTTTATAAAATTTTAATTCAAGAGTACAAGAATAATAGTATTACTATTACTCAGTAGTTACACTTAACGTTTTACTCACTTGCAAGTTGTATTACAACAAATAAAACCTGGTTTTAATTTTATTCAATTGGTCCTACTCATACTCACAGTTTAACTTTAACTTATGCCTAAGTTACGGTTAAGTTTAATAATATTAATATTTCAAGTAACTTGAAAATATCAGAAACGAACTTCAATAGCTTAGTTAATAATAATAACAACGATATGTTATATATATATATAATATAGCCTACGTTTTTAAGCAAAAATCCTTTCTAAACTCTAGAGCTTTAAGTTGAAACTTAACCCCCTGTTTATTACTTCTTTAATACCTAAAATTTCATGAAATTCTTGACTTGTTGGGTAATTATTCATATTATACACCAAATTCTGTTTTACCCATCACACTTTTCACGTGCTATTGCTTGAACTGAATAGCAAATATCTGCCAAAACAATGACAGAACCGCCGTACCGCGAAATTTCATCCGGGTAGTAAATATACGTGTGAAGTAAGCGAGACAATCGTTCAAATTTCATCGTCAAGCTACATCCTTCTCAAAAATTGCTTGTCTTAAACAATATATTTTAGGAAATATTAATGCAATTCAGTATTGTTTACTACCTTTTGTAAAGGTAATTTTGTATTTGTACTTGTTTTAATTCGTAAATACTATTGCTTCTTTTGTTCAGTATCAACTGGTAACGTGCCCTGACACAGTGATAATGATTTGTCACAAAGTTAGTGTCAACTGAAGTTTCACAGTCACATGGAAAACTAACTATAACAGTATAGTATTGTTATGTATTCGCTCGTTTGATGATTTCCCGTAAAAAATCTTTCCGAAGAACTTCAGCGATACAAGTCCTTTCTTAAATAAAACTAGTTTATTCTTTCTCAATACAACTTTGCAATACACTTAATTTCCACAGTCACTTTAACTTCAACACACGCCAGAATTCACAACGATTCACGCACTTTACTTGCGACTTGACTCGATTATCTGTATCTATATCTTCAATCTCTCTATCTGCAATCCAATTAATTATCTCGCTTTATTTTCCGTGCTTATATACAAAAATAGAGGGCGTCTAGAATGCACTCGCCTCTTCATGAACCTTCTAGACACTTATCACGTGTTACCAGAGTCACATGACCTCCGCTGTCGTAACACTGTCTCTTCCTTAGTATTGTTCATCTTGAACAATAGCCACTTACATTAAACCAATAGATAATTAACAATAACTTAATGAAATGTACAGAATTTACAATCACAAAATTAAAATTCAACAAAATCTCTTAATTTTACAGGACTTATCCTCTTCTGTACTGGTCTCCATCTCG
>NW_013665653.1:70826-75793 GCF_000517525.1 Limulus polyphemus | reverse complement strand
CTCTCTTCTTGTTTATTTTCTCGTTCTTCTTGTTTATTTTCTTTTTCCTCAAACAACTTCTGTAATCTCTCTTCTTGTTTCTTTTCTCGTTCTTCCTGTTTCTTTTCTTGTTTCTTTTCTCGTTCTTCTTGTTTCTTTTGCTGTTGTAGTATTGCTGCCATCAAATCTGCTAAGCTGTAGTTTGATTTGCCACTTTTCGTTTCCATCTTCTTTTTTTTCGTCCCACTCTCTGACACCAATTTGTTACATCTTCGTTCGTTTGATAATTTCCCGTTAAAATTCTTTCCGAAGAACTTCAGCGATACAAGACCTTTCTTAAATAAAGCTAGTTTATTCTTTCTCAGTACAACTTTGCAATTCAGTTAATTTCCACAGTCACTTTAACTTAAACACACGCTATAATTCACAACGATTCACGCACTTTACTTACGACTTGACTAAATTATCTGTCTCCCCATATCTCCATCTATCTGCAATTCTTTTGCCGGGCTTATATATACTAAAATAGAGGACGTCTGGCAAAGACTAGAGTTGCGGGAACAGTCATGATCCTTCTAGACACTCCAACGCGCATGCTTCCAGCGTCACATGACTTCCGCTGTCGTAACAGTATTATTTAAACGATCTTTTTGCAATAAAAACTTTCTTTAAGTTTAGATGAGTGTAGACTAATAATGAAGAAGAACTTGAAAAGTGATCTAACGTCAACTCAAACTTGTTTCACTATAGTATGGTATAGGTGTAATAATAAAATAATTGTGTAGGCAAGGAAATAACAACGCAAAGGCGAAACGTTGGTTCAAATAAAAAGTTCTTTTATAATTATCTGCAATTTAAAGGTAGTTTTTCTCTCACCTTGTAATCAAAATGTGTAAATCCTTCCAATTTACACTACAAATTTTGAAAGGAAAAATAACAAAATGCAAAACAGAATATAAAGTGGTAGTGAAAACGTGCCAAATTAAAATAAATTTATTGATAAAACACGTAAAAAATGTTTCTGGCAACAGTCCTTCATCACTGAGAATGAAACTGTTAATACAAGGTTTAGGTTGAAAGAACAAGTAACACGCGGCTCAAAGGCTCGAGAACAAGTTCTGAAGCTACAAATGAGATGATAGGAGTAAAGAACGACTGTGAAAAAAATAAATATAAAGGTAACAAAAGTTGGTGACTAGAGTAAATTGGTTAGAGAGGAAAAAGAGTGCGTACCTTGAACAAAAAAGTTGTAGACACAAATTGTCAGTGTGAGAAATTATAGATAAATCATAGAACGGGGAAATGGAAAGGATAGAGTTAAAGAAAAGAGAACTCTTCGTTCATTCCAAAGGGATTGAGAGTGACTAATCTATAAATCAAACGTTTTCCAGGCGTTATCTTTGCGTTACAGTGGATGGAGCAAATGTGAGTCCAAGTATGGAGAAATCGAACATGCAACGTGAAGGGTTGTTAAAGTGTTTACCTGTGGGGTTTGTAAGGTCATTATTTTTTATGTAAGAGATATGTTCACGTGAACAATCCCCTAAGCGGCGACTCGTTTGACCAATGTATAGCATGCTGCACTTTTTACAGCACACACAGTATATCAGTATATTCTATAGGTCTAATGTCAGTCTAAGACTAGTACTAGTACTAGTAACACTAGCACTATGTAAAATTGTAAGATATTATTCATTTAACTGTAAATGTTATTAAATAAAATGTGTATTTTAAGTAAATAAAAGAAAGATACCACGAATGATGTCGACACCTAATTGTATCAAAGAATCCAGAATTAGAGATAGATTATATAAACTAAATATAGACTTATTACCAAACATTCTTCAAATTTCTAATAGTATGTGTAGACACTACTAGACATATGGACGTTTCTAGAAAAACGATCATACATTATATGCCCTTGTGTAAACTATTTATATAGTTGTATTTTTACGTTAGTTGGTTGTTTTTTGCGTTATTTAACGTTGTGATTTGAAGTTTACTGTGGTAAAGTATGTCACAAAAATCAATTGTACAGTTTATTACAAAGAAACTACAGATAGTGAGTAGTGATGCTGATGTTGAGTCTCCTGCTCAAACTGAAGTTAATCAGCCGAGTCTTGGAACCAGTGATGTTGATGTTGAGTCTCCTGCTCAAACTGAAGTTAATCAGCCGAGTCTTGGAACCAGTGATGTTGATTCGTCAACTCCTGTTGCTGCAACTTCCTCATCTTGGAACCAGTGATGTTGATTCGTCAACTCCTGTTGCTGCAACTTCCTCATCTTGGAACCAGTGATGTTGATTCGTCAACTCCTCTTGCTGCAACTTCCTCACCCTCTTAATCTATTTCGGTCAAATACCAGAATAAATGGGAAGATAAATATGAATGGTTGTTTTTTTATACATTCCTTAGAGGGGCGTTTTGTAAGTACTGCCGAGAATATTGGAAAAATTATTTAGGTGCACTACATAGAACAGATGGTGTTTTCATAACAACTCCGTTTAGCAACTTTCGAAAGCAAGTGGGAATACCGGGAAGATCGGCAAACCTTCTATATCCGAAAAACATGCTCATGCTCAAGCAATGAATAAGCTTCGTGAAGACCTGTTCATACTTTACTTGTTCAACAGTCGACTGAGGAATGTAGTCGCAACAGGGAAGCAATGGTTGCATTTGTGAGAAGCGCCTACTTCTTAGCAAAAGAAGAAATCCCACATACTACGAAGAATGGACATTTGATTTCTCATATTCGTATGCTACAAGACGACTCCCTGAAGTATTGGGTGGAAAATTAGAGCGACCGTTTGATATATGTAAGCAAAGCTATAGTTTGCGATCTGCTGACCTGCACTGCCAAAGTTCTAGATGATTGTGACACCTCGGAACTGGATAACAAATGTTACTCTATAATGGCTGACGAATTGTCAAATATCAAGAATGTGAGCCAGTTGTCAATGTTGATTCACGATATGACTGACTGCGGTGAAGCAAAAGAAAAATTCTTGAGCATTACTAATCTAGCAATCACTGATTCCGAAACCATTTTAAGTTCAATTGACAGAAAATGACCCTGGATTGCAAGAAAATTTCTTGTGCTTTCGATGGTGCGCCAATTTTTCAGGAAAAATAAGTGTTCTGCATAAGCGACTTTCAGAGAAAGCAGGAATGGAAATTCCTTATGTAAATTGTAGAGCCCATCTTTTATCTTTAGTCTTAACTAGCGCTAGAAATAAAATTCTGTCTGTTAAGGGGATTATTTATGTCATCAAAGACATATATTCACTATTCTACAAGTCATCAGAGCGTGAACGTGTGTTGCTTGAGGTTCAAAGGTCATTGGAAGAACCCGAACTAAAAATTCTAGAATCAGTCGAAGTGTGCTGGCTCAGTAATTACAAACCTGTTCTTGTCGTCTTAAGTTATTACTGCTCAAATATGGTGGTCTGTGAACACCTACCCAAAGATGTTACAAGTTTAGCATCATTTTACAAAAAAAAAAACCTAAACCTGTCGTCAGTTCCTCAGCTTGTGCCATCGACGATAGGATGTATATCTCAAAATGAAGGCTTCCGGTGTGTGGCCGATTCTCAAAAATGAGCCAGAAAGTCAAACCTCCAAAAATGTTTAAAAATTTTTGACACTAGGATTGAACAAATAGCGCACCGATTCAACGATCAAGTGGTCTCCCTCATCAACGTATATGCTTCCTTCTAAACAGTCTAATCAATGTGCAGTTTGACATATGATGATGATGCGAAGAGAGGATGTAGTTTCTTTGATAGACTGGATGCTGATGCCGTGCTGGCCGACTTGAGCTCCTTCGAGTATGTTGCAAAGGTGCAAGAAGATCAAGATAAAAATGTTGTCCATTACTTGTGGAAAACAAACATCGGTTACGATAATCTTAAAAATTAACCAAACGCCTGATGGTGGTGCTGGTTTTTAATGCTGGAGTTGAGCGTTCTTTCATCGGCATGAACCGTATTTTAAATAAGCTGAGAAAACAGATGGGACAAGATATGCTTCAAAGCTGCATGAAGATTAGCATCGAGGGGCCTAATATACTTTCAGACACTTTCTTGTCAAGGGTTATCAACTTATATGCAAGGAAAAAAACCAAGAAGCGTTCGATTTCTCAAAGTGTAGCTATAGTGAATTATCTACACATATTTTCGGTAATTGTTTTCTTTTTTGCAAATTCGTAAAAGTTACAATTAAATATTATAACCAATAATAATAAAATATATCATTGCAGATTTGTGGAGTCAAGTATATTAATTAAATTATAGTGTTTTTCCCTATTGTTGAATTTTAATTTTAATCCATCCCCGCCTCCCAGCTACACACATCCTGGGAAGAAAGGTCTGTATTCAACACTGAATGAAAACAACTGTTCAAAATAAAACCTTTTTTGTAATTAAAGTAATAACATTTTACAAGATAGATTATTTCCTCGCATTTTGGGTAGATATTTAAAAATCAATAAAGTAATGTAATACAGGTTAGTTTGATTTAATCTACTGAAAAGTTTTTTTGGTATACAAAACTTGAAGATAGCTTTTATATGCGGAAACATCTGTTAGTTGAGTTCTTGCACAGATCTTAAAAATATAACGTTGATAAACGGAAACATCGGCACATGTAAATAAGTAGATCTTGAAAGTTGAGTTGTTCAAAACTTGAAAATAGCTTTGATAACTGGACCAATTGTTCGTTGAGATGCTGCAAAGGAAACATCGGCTGAAGCTTTTTGCCAGACACTAATCATAGCAGAACCGTCTGGAAAATAATCTATAGGAAATAGTACAGCTTATAAAATGAGTCAGATCAACGTAGGCCGGTAAGGCAATCACTGATTAGCATGTCCTTAAGCCAATCAGGAAATGTCACAGACCTACTGAAGGATGTGTAGATTGTATAGGAATTATTTTTGGCGGAAAATGACACGTTAATGTGTTTTAATAAAGGTGGCTTCCAAAATATAGA
>NW_013665653.1:65267-70649 GCF_000517525.1 Limulus polyphemus | reverse complement strand
ACAAGTCGGATTCACTAGTAAATGCTGGCCAATCGCTGATTCACATTTTGGTGGTAGCACTTTTGTTTTACAGGAACGACATGGTAAATTCTTTTCTTCACACTCTTATTTCTTATGGATGTGGGTACATTTTGGCAGTTGCTGTAATACCTTTTTGAAGTTTTCAACAACTATTTAAGTATGTTTTAAATGTGAATACTTTAGAAATGATAAATTATTATTGCCTTCTTTTGTAGTGTTGTCAGTTGATTCTTGAAATGTCTTCAGGTTTGACCAAAACTGGACTGAATATCAGCCACAAGAAGTAAACCAAAGGAATATATTTTAATGATGTCCAAGCTGTTAGAGGAGATAGATATATTAAATCAGCATAAGATAATAATAAAAAGCCACAAGGAGACCTTCACCCAATGGTATACTGAGGAAAGACAATTATGTGGCTTCGTTGTTGTTTAATATGTATTTTTCCATCATTCCTTGTACAGTTTGCAGTAATTTCGTTATTGAACAATAAATTATAATACTGACCAAATGTTAAGTGTTCATATACTTTTACTTAAAGTAGCTTGTGACCATCAGATCAGTTTAATAATGGTTACAGTTTCAAACACACTGAAGTTGATAAATGAAGATCTTGTCTTTGACATGTAAGATCTTCACTACTAATCTTACTTATCAGCTACATAGTACAAAACAGTCAGACTACAATATCATCAAGGGAATTAGATTTTGCCTTCTCTATAATATTGTTGTGTTTTTAATTTATGTTGAAAAACTAACTGTTGAGCCACATTGTACTTCTAGATCATAAATGTCAAGACAATTCTGTCTTTTACACTACTTTTCTTAACTTATTTCCAATTTTGAGCAGATGTCAGTTCCTCTTACGTTGAAAATACAACCAACACTGTTATAGTTAGTACAAGAAAAAGAAGCACCAAATTTATTTCTACACTTCATAAAACCATTTTTTTTTACCATCTGTTCTTTTATTTGTATATGGCATAGAAACTGTTGTATTATACATAGGGGGATGGAATTTGGACGATGAATTGAACACATTCTAGTCGCACAATTCGGCCAAGTTGCCACTAAATACACTCATTTAAACTAGTTTCAAAATTGTAAGAGTCTTTATAAAGATTGAATTGTGTCTTTAAGAAGCTCAGATAACATTACAAATACAACTACCAATCGTCAGTGGTAGACTAGTATGAAATTCATTGACATTAAACAAACAAACAAAAATAGTTTGGTAAAATCCCTAATAGATTTAAGCGGAACCGGAAGAATTTTTGAATAAAGTGTGAACAAATGAAAAAGAAAAAGGTTGACGTTATTCACATTTCTTTGAGAATGAAAAAAAGGTAGACAAGCCTTTGGGATAATATATGTCATGTTAGTTTTCTTTTGATAAAAAGTTACTACATTAAATCATAATGAGAAAATTATCATATATATATATATATATATTTATTTATTTATTTATATTGTACAAAACAACCACAAAGTCTGTGACCAAGAACAGGTAAATTCATAAAACAACACTTAATTTCAATTGTTAAAAAGATAAGTTAAAAAATCTCGACAGTCTCCGACGAACTAACTGGATATCCTTGAGAAAGTGTATAAGTAGTTCCAATAAAGGTTGGTTTTCATACAGAGCTTCTTGCAAGTTGAGCTTCAAACGTTCACAACAGATAACTATTCTCTTTTCTGACTTCAATTTGTAGTTTGCCCTGAAACAAGAAATATAAGATATAACATAACTTTTAAAATAACGCTAAAGTAAATTCGCAAACAAGTTTTAAAAGATCGTTTCTCTTCCTTAATATTTGTTCATAAGTATATGTATATATGCATTTATTTATATATGTATAACCACTGTTGTTCATAAATATGTGCCCCCCAGTGGCACAGCGGTATGTCTGCGGACTTACAACGCTAGAATCCGGGTTTCGAAACCTGTGGTGGGCAGAGCACAAATAGCCCATTGTGTAGCGTTGTGCTTAATTACAAACACACAAACATAAACATGTACAAACGAATCTTTACAAAGTTCCTCGCAGGACAAATCGTGGATCTTATTCATGTTTCAATCGAAATTGTTGATTTTTATTGCAATCCTTAAGTTTACATAAACATGTTATTCAGCAACTATTTGTTCTTATAAAGAACACAGTAGATTTTAAATTCCATTATTTTAGCTATAATGGTATTAACAATGAAATTTCACCTTTTATAAATTGTTTTCTTTCTTCAGTGGTATCCTGCATATCTGAATCCGTAGGTTGGGTAGCTAACATGGTAGCCGCTGTAAGGTGTTTTAAAATATTGGGAACCATATCCTTGTCCTGCATTTCTATGTCCAACTGCAAGATATCCACCGTGTCCATAACCATAATTGGGATAGCCACCGTATCCGTACCTGCCATATCTATGGCCATAACTGGGATAGCCACCATATCCATACCTGCCATGTCTATAACCATAATTGGGATATCCACCATATCCGTATCTGCGATGACCATAACCGTAAGTTGGATACCCACCATATCTGTATCTACCATGACCATAACCGTAAGCTGGATATCCACCATACCCATACCCAGGCTGATGATATCTTACATAACCAGCAGCAGTAAGAGCGAAGAGGGCAAAGAGAAGAATCTAAAACAAAACAAAAAGAAACGAATGTTTCAAGCATTTTAATTAATATAGACTGTTGTCCTGTTCTGTTTATTTATGGATATGCGAAATTAAGATTGAATAACTTATTATTATATTTTATCAATCATGAACTAATTTGAAAGCGATTTAAAATCAGAGTATGACCCAACAAATTGAAGAGATTAGCCCGAAAAAAATTTGTTTTGACAACTGGATTCGGATTCCTCATAACTTTCTGTTGGATTTTTTGATAATTATATAATAAAACCTATGCTATTTGGATTCTGCTATCAAAGAGCTTATGTATAATGATATACATGTTCGTATGATAGATATATTTAGTACTTACCACGACCTTCATTCTCAAACTATCTGAGAGAAACTTCTAATGAAAATGTATTCAAGCTGATTTGCTTTCAAATCTTTAACTGATTCCCAAGCGACTGGGCCCACCTTTTATACTAAAATCAGAGTTCATTGTTTTTCCGGTATAACGAAGCTAAAGAGCTTGATTGGCATGTTTTTTGTTGTTGTTGTGTTTTTTTTTATTATTATTTCATGGGCGTAAAATTAACTGACAATTCTGAAGTCACTGGCCTGGAACAAATCAAAGTGGAACGCGAAGTCAAAGCGAAAATGCATGCGTGATAATCGATGAGAAAAATCTTGTGCCTGTTTATAGGTGGCACTTTCTTTTTAATCTAGAACAATGCGTTAGTTATTAATTCATGTCAGTATGTTGTGTATAAATATGCAATATCTCTGTCTCAAAAAAAAAAAAAAGGAAGGAAGAAAGAAAAAATAATGAAATTTTGTCTATGTTAATTTTTATGATAACATTTTTACATTGACGGTTTAGAAATGTATTATTCTAATTCATTTATTCTCCAAGTACTGCTTATAAAAATTGCAAACCTTAATATATATATATATTGAAGATGTTTTTATTTACTCGTTTTAATAAACCGTATTTATAAAACGTAAAATCAACTTCATGATTGTTTGGCTTAAAACTGCTTAAAATTTCTCCGGAAAAAAATATAAGATAAAGCTCGAGAGCTAAAATGCCTAAAGGGATATAGATAATAAATACAAAATTAGACAGAATTTTTCTGGACGACCAGTAAACTCCTGTATTTAAAAAACGTCGTTTCGATTCATCAGATCGGTCTTTCCGAGAAAAATATACACACCAAGAAAAAAATTAAGCCCCCTTTCCCAAATATATAATTCCATTTATTTAAGGATTTTTAGTTTTTGATAACTGAAATAATACAAATTTCATTTATTAGGAGATTAATAAAAAAACAACTTTGTCAATTTTTAATGTTTTTTTGATTTTAGACAAAGCCACATTTGGCTCTCTGCTGTTTTTACTGTGGAAATCAAACCTGAAACATGCATGTGCGCGCGAGGTAAAGGGAAATAAAATGGCTTTCCTTTGACCTAAGGCACAATTTCACGATTTCGTTGATTCCCTACTAAAACATTTGTCACTGATGTGTGTGATAAACGTTACTCGACAAAACTCTAACAAGCAGTATTTTTAAGTGAAAGTTATTTATCTATTTCAAAACATATAAATCGATTTAGATAAACTGCCTTTCTATTATGTGTAAACTATCGATTTAGATAAACTGCCTTTCTATTATGTGTAAACTATCGATTTAGATAAACTGCCTTTCTATTATGTGTAAACTATCGATTTAGATAAACTGCCTTTCTATTATGTGTAAACTATCGATTTAGATAAACTGTCTTTCTATTATGTGTAAACTATCGATTTAGATAAACTGCCTTTCTATTATGTGTAAACTATCGATTTAGATAAACTGTCTTTCTATATGTATAAACTATCGAAACAAAAATGTGTATTTTCTTTTTTTTTACTTTAGGGTATAATAATATTTTTATTAAGAGTCAAGTTCACTCCACAGACAGTCAGCATTGTAAGGGTATTTTTGAATAAATTTTAACTTTTTAATTTAGCAAGTCGTGTTTTCCAATTCTTTTGTATATTTAGAAAATGCTTGGATCTTTAAAACTTTTTTCCAACAATAAATATATCAATCTGGCTTGCTTTCTAAATGGAGTATTTACTAAGTGTTTGAAAGATGCGAATGACAGGCATTGTGGGACGTCATATCACGTTATTAAAATACTGGCAGTTGAAATAATTAAAAGGTAAACTTCCTACAAATATTGATGAAGTCAACCCAATGCCTTGGATCATAACAAAAATGTTTGTTTCGACACAAATGGCGCATCTAGAACAACAGAGCGCTCAGCTTCTCTAAGTGGCCACTGGGATTTTTATCTCTGGATGCCACCGATCCATTTCATTTTATTAAGCGCAAGGAAGCGAAGTGAGCGCTTTTTGACAGTTACTCAAAGGGGAGTTATTCAATTAAATTCAAATGAAAATATTCGATATAGTACAATAAAATTATGCATTTATATAATACCGACATGAAAAAAGAAAGAAGTATAAACCGAACAACAACAAACGTGTACTCAATCACGTTTCTCTCTTTATGCGTTTTTTTCGTTCATGCTTCTGTCTTCGAACGCCCCCCCAGTGGCACAGTGGCATGTCTGCGGACTTACAAAGCTAGAAACCGAGTTTCGATACCTGTGGTGGGCAGGGCCCAGATAGCCCCATTGTGTAGCTTTGTGCTTAACTTCAAACAAACAAACAAACTGTCTTCGAAA
>NW_013665653.1:63482-64414 GCF_000517525.1 Limulus polyphemus | reverse complement strand
AAATTACCAATAAGACTCCTGATAGCTCAAGATGCGTTTTTCAACTCTGCAAAAAGGAAAAAATCACATGTTTATATAACGGACAATGTAAGATAATATCATTTTCAAACAATCTATATATACACTCAAACTAAAACAAATGTCCACAAATAGTTAATATAACCATTTCTAATCATTGTAAGCAGACATCTTATATACACGTACGTACAATGATATAACTTGAAAAAACGGATGTATATCCATCGTGCTTGCACTTTGTTGAGTCACTGTTTTCTCACGGTGAGCTCTGTATAGCTCTATCCAGGATATACCCATTCGATCACTTAAACATTGATGTCACTGAAGGTGCAAATATTGAGAATGTTGTTTATATGGAAGTATTGTAAACAGTTTTTCCAGTATGAATTCGGCAATCCTTGATTTGACACATTGTACTAGTTACATATGAACTCTTGAGGAATTGAAAATTGAATGTTATCTACTAACAATAATTATATTTGGTAAATATACAACCTAATAAAAATATATATTTCTACAAATAGCGTTTTTTCGTTTTAAATTTATTAACGCAACAATATTTTGACGAAAACTTACATGGGTTATAAATAATATTTTTTCGGGAAATACAAAAGTTTATGATCAGCCCCTATATAGGATATTAAATAACTTACGTGATCGAACACATTTTCGAACGGCAAACAAAATTTTAATCAACCTACATGTATCATTATCCACCTGACTGGTGAAAAAATTAACCAATCAAACGTCAGATATAATATCTATCTATATTATTGATTACGAATCGATTCTCTTAATCCTTCAAATTCGTATAAATTAAACAATTCCTCATTGTCTATCCTGACGATCAGGCATATAATAATTTTTTATGTCTATCCGTATCACTAATTGTTAAACAAAGAAATTAAGCTCAG
>NW_013665653.1:41841-62508 GCF_000517525.1 Limulus polyphemus | reverse complement strand
AGATGGATAGTGGCTGGTAGGTCTTTTAATACAGATGGATAGGTGGCTGGTAGGTCTTTTAATACAGATGGATAGTGGGTGGTAGGTCTTTCATTATATATGGATATTGGCTGGTAGGTCTTATACAAATATCTAGACCAAGAATGTATAAAACAGCATCTGTAAATATCTAAACCAAGAATGTATAAAACAACATCTACAAATATCTAGACCACGAATGTATAAAACAGCATCTGTAAATATCTAGACCAAGAATGTAATGAAACTGCAGATGAAAAGAATTTTAATGTAACATGAATTTCCAATAACGAACAAGGTACAAGAATTAAAGAAACTTTAGCCGTCAAGAAACTCCAACCAAAGTTGAATCTAACATCTATACTAAAGTATCATTGAAATATGAAAATAGAATCTAAAAAAATCTGTTCCATAATATGTTCTTTATAAACTATAATATTGTTCGTTGTTTTATCGTATGATATTTATTGATATATAATGAGATACTTATCAGATTTTCGGTTTATTTTTAGATTATTTTAGTCTTATTTATCCCCTTTTGCTGTTTTATTAATTGATGGTCTCAATTCACTTCATGTGTTATAGTGTCCTGCTTATAATTTTACACCACTGATATGTTCAAAATCATCACTTAGATTAATTTTTCGTTGAAAAATACTGATGATAAATTATTCCATATTATACCATGAAACAGGAAATTGAGCTTCTATTGCCTGTGAACGTAATAGGACGTACCATGCGTGTAATATAATGAATAGTTGTATTATTTAGGAATGTGTGCATAATACTATTACAAGATAAGAATACGTAAAAATCTTTCACCTGTTAAATGTTTTTATAAATGAAATCATAAAAAATATTTTATGTTTGGTGTTTTAAAATGTCTTTTACTCACATAGTAATTCTATATTTAAATTGGAATTTAAAAAAATCTGAGTTGTCGTACTTACACAAACAGAATTTAATCTATAATTAGTTGGAGCTAGCGAAGTACCTGTCTTACGATATATTTATCAACTCGATAAAACGTGATCAATTAAGAGGTCAAAGTTATCATATAATCTGAACATTTATCAATCTTTGTTAAAGAATATCAACGGAAATAGATATTAGATATCATTAAATAGTCCTATAGTTTCTATTGAAGTAAGCTCATTATTGTTCTTGTTTGACATGGTAATAAAAAAAGTAAACTATTTTTTTACTAAAACACAAATGTAAGGCCCAATTTTTCGTTCGATTTGCCACTTGTCACTGAATTATAGCAGTTTCGAGGATTTCCACCACTCATAAGTAACCCTGGACAAGGGCAAATCGAAAGAATAAGACTTGCTTCATATAGTAGGATCAATGCTAACTCAAACCTAAATCAATATTTTGTTCAGAATATACATATTTTGCTGTCATTTGTTATTTAATTCACTTATATTGAGTAAAACTTCAAAAATCAGTAATAGATTTATTATTTTTCTTTTCGTTAAGAATAAAAAGCCTTTGTTTTGTATAGTATCTAGTTCATCTTTTTTGTTCGTGTGAATTTGAAGGGTGTACAAGTACCAATCATATTCTTCTTATTAGTAGTATATTTTAAACATTGATGAAATACCAGATTGCGTTAAAGCAATTGTAAGTTAAAATTAAAATAAATTAAAGTAATACCTCTAATTTTACCTTTCAAAAACCTTCATTAGTATGTGGGTTGAATAACTGATAATAATAATATTTTGATCCGGCAGAAACATACTCAGTAATCCATTAGCAAAATGATCAAGATAATGTCCAGTAGGAGAAACATTTTCTTTATTTGTTAGGACGAACAATAAAAATAATTGAATTAGTATCAAAATATAAAACACGTTCACCTTATCACGTCATACAATTTCAAGCTAACATGAGCTGTTGCATATGTTGCAATCATTACCTTTATACAACCAAAACCATGATCAAAAAGGGTTATCCTGAACTCGACTCATTTATAAAGTAATGTAGCAGTACGAAATTTTACCATGGGACAATTTAACATATTTAAAAGTCTGTCTGTATCATTCATATATTCATCTTGTGTTGAATTTGATCATCAACCATTATCATAAAAAGTACTCATCCCAATAATACATAATCCTGAATTTCTGTATTGTTTCAACTGTTAATTTTGTTGATTATTAAACTTACAACAATAGGACAACCTGGTGATTTTTGTGTATTATATTTCTTGTTTACGTTTTTAATGTGTTAATGTATTCTTCAAACAATCCTTCATTTTGATTAATTTTGTGTCGTTTAACATTATCATAGTACCAAACCTCATGAATATTTAACATTTTATATTCTTTATGAAAAACTTTTTTTTTTCATTCGTGTGTAACCTATGTCTACTCTAAAACACATTTATTTTCGTTAGGCTTGCACTTGGATTATTGATTTATATTTTCAGCACTTGTTTGACACAAAGAAAATAGTAATTTACGTTTTGTCCGAGATGTAAAACGTACAATGTGGAAAAATAGTGCATTTGACAAAATTTTCTTATTAATCAATATATTTTTCATGAACAATCTTTCAATAACCAATTGGAAAATATCCATATTTAATACAATAAGGATATAAAGATGTGAAATCATAATTATATTCTGTCTTTTTTACTGTTTTCATGCACGGTCCAATGATTAACATGCCGAACTTTTGATTCGAGGTTCTGTGTTCACGTTCCCTTTACCGCCAAAGGAAAGATCGCGCACCGTACTTTGGAGCCATAAGTGCGTTATAAGAATGATGGTCAAATTCTACTATTTGATTACAGTGACCCACGAATTGGCGGTGGATGTTGTTGACTAGATGCATTCCCTCTAATTTATCACTTCAAACTCAGGGACGGCTCGCCCAAATAGTTCTTGAAATCCTTTGCGAAAAATAAAACAAACAACATTAATTTCCTAAAAGTGTTTAATTGTATTTGTAAACCATTAAAATATACATTGCTGGGATAGGTAATTGCTATTAATATTTTCTTGAGTCAACATGAAAACTTCCAATTTCCTAACTATTTACTTTAAAATAAGCTTAAACTTAATTTACCTAAATTAAGCTTGGAATTACATTATAGTAGGCTTGGTACATTAATCCAAATCTTCTAAGCCTTTTTTTTTGTATCATTTATTTACATTTTGTATGTATCACAGTAATTTTATTTCATGAAACAACAATCCTCAACTCTAATTGGTTAAAAATCAACCAATCAGATCATAAAAAGTAATTAGATTAATATAAATTCAACACTTACTTCTTATGTATCAAAAGTAAGCTTAACGTTACACATTATAATAGTCTTAACTAATCCTAGTTCTCTAACTTTTTATATGAAATTAGGCTTAATATTACAGTATAATGGACATTAAGTTAGGTTTTTTATGTATCATAGGTTAACCTACTGTTATTATTAGTGACCTTTAAACTGTGTCACAAATATAGCATGAACAATTATAAGATTTATATATATATATATCGTACCCAAGACGATGTTCCAGCTGCATATGTTCAACATAGCTTCATGTCGAATGTAGCAAGGTAACCGAAGTGATTTTTATAACGTCTATATATATATATAAAGCACAAAAATCTCTGTGTTTGTCTGTTTGTCCGTTATCTAATTACTCCTAGATAGCTGGACCAATCTCAATCAGACCTTGTGGGATGACAGTTCGGAACAACGGGCATGTTAATGTGGGTTCACACAACCCCCTCCACTCCACATTATCACTGTTACTGAGCATTTATTATCTTTGACTTACGTTAACGTTAATTACATTCATAGATGGCACCACGTCCTTACACACACAAAACTATTAAATTTCTGATAATACAACATGCACACAGGATGGAGGAGGGCACATAAACGTCTTATATATCTCATAGAGTGCGCCAGCACTCTCTGTGGAGGAATGCAATGAAAAAAAAGACCGTCACTATTGCAATAATACATAAACTTAGCTGAAGTTTCTACTCCAACAGCCATATTAAGGCTGATATGAAGAGCCGTTCCTTGACCTTTCTACTTTTGACCCGTGACCTTACAACTTCGGCCCGTAAGACACTTCTACGGCCAATGATCGTCAATTAATTAATTAAGTCACACACTGTGGAAGGACATTGAAAGCAGGTAACAAAAACGCCCCTACTTTGGCCGATCTTCCTACATAGTCACCCTGACCATCACACAGTGTATACAATGTTTTAAGCATATACATATTGAGTTCTTAAAGCGTATAAAAATAATTTGGGTGAGGCAGTAATGAATTCTGTAATAATATGTTATGTTATAAATAAATTGTGTGAAAGTTAGGATTTTTTATGGTATTTATTATTGTATCCACCCACAAATGTTTTTAAGGACGGTTACCTCAGTTTGTACTATTATAAACTTTCAAATTCATTTTAAATCACCTAAACATATTTTGAATAGAAGTTTAAATTATTAGCAGTGTTATTTTTTTCTTACTAACTAATAATACATGGATTAAGGACTAATATAAATCTCTCGAGTTGGTCTAAACTTGTGACATATTCCATGCGATTACGGTCGAAATTATATTTAAGAGCGAAGGTGCCCAACTGATGAATTATTGTATTCTAATCATTTTTAGTTTTAGTTATGTGATTTATTAATATTTGATATTATGTTCTTCTTTTCTATATTTTACCTGAAATGCTTTTCATTCATTTATAAGTTACTTTTGAGTTTTGATGAATATCCTTAGCTTACTTTTGATCAGAATTTATTAATAATGATATACATATCTAAAGAAAAGTAAACTTACGTAGAAATAAGCTATGAATATCAAACTAATCCTGATTCCTGAGAAAATATTGCTCGAAACTACAGTTATTGGTTGCTACGATAATCTAAAGTTACGTTATCGGAAACGTTTAATAGGTTTTCATTATTAGGGAAGATTATATAAAGTTTCGTGTATACTGCCGTCACGCTTTTCTAGGAACGAGGAATCAGAAATAATAGTTAAGCAATGTAATACTTTTTAGATGTCTTGTGAGTAAAAATGTATGTAATTCATTCTTTAAAATTAGTTTTGTTAACACTTCTGGTTGAAATGCTTAATACATATATTTGGGTTGTTCTGAATTTCGCGTAAATCTCTGACCATCCTTAAGTTAGCAGTGATAGACTAGAGAGAAGGCAGTTAGTCAACATCATTCACCGCCAACTCTTGAGCTACTCTTTTAATAGTGAAACTGATCGTAACATTAAAAAGCCTCCACGCCTGAAAGGGCGAACATGTTCGATGAAAGGGATTCGAACCTAAGACCCGCAGGTCGTGCACCTAACGACCAGGCCATGCTGCTAGTCCCTATATATATATTCATTTATCATCTTAATTTTTACACAAGTAAGGATTATTTTATCATTTTGTTTAGTATAAGGACCAAGTACTAACTTAAACCTCTTAAGCTGTTCGAGTTACCCGATGAACCAGTGGTAAGTTCTCGAACTTAAATGCGGAGTTAGATTCCTCGCGGTGGACAGATCGCAGATATTCCACTGTGTAGCTTTGCGCTACAAAACCACCACCAACAATAACTAATTATACTTGCCATAAAACAATATTAGGCCTATTATATTTTTTAACATTACATTCTTTATCTAGTCCTTTACCAATTTTCAAGAATTAGAAGAGTGTATAATAATAGTATTCCAACCCCACTACGTTCACAATATCCATTGCTGGCGACGCGTTTCGCTCAATTCAGAGCTCATCAAGCCACCTGGGACACAACAAACACAAAAGTAGTTGGAACACTGTTTATGTAAGCCACTTGTTACAAAAACAACAATTGTTATGCGCATGTGGGATAAATAGATAGAACAGAGTTTAAACTACTGACCAGAAGGAAGACAGCCAGTTAGCAGCACCCGCCACTTTAAAGGCTTTACCCAGCTTTGAACCGAATAATGAGTTTGACTATTCCATTTATAACGCGACCATAACTGAAAGTGCAGAACATGTTCAGTGGCATCATGTCTCGAACTCTCGACCCTTCAATTCGCAGTCCAACACACTAACAACTTCGCCACGCCCGGAATAATCTTTCAATATATAATATGGGTAAATACATAGGCATAACTAGGTATTTAAAAGATTCGGGGCTAGGGCTCATAGGCGCGGGAATTCTCGGCGTTCCACTATGATATCGATCATGGTTTTATAGTCTGGTTTTTCAAGACGTCAACTGGGAATTCGGGATACTGTCAAATAGAATCGGGGCAAGGGCCCCGTGTGCCAGTGCCTAGTGACGCCTCTGGGTAAATACGTAATGGATTGCACATCTCGCAACTGTATATATTGTTAGTGACTAAAGTATACAGAGGATTGAATACGTTATATTAGAACAATTTTTGATATGCAAATTAGCAAGTCACATGATAACTACAGTCTATAAAAAGTTGTGGAACGGTTTGTATTAGAACTACTTTTTGGCATTGTTTGAAGTTGTGTAGTTAGTGTGATGTCATAGAAAATTAATTGCTTTTGGGAAGGATACGTAACAGCCATTTTCAAAGTAAAATAATCATACACTAAGATCATAAAGATGTGTTCAAATCGGGGACATAGAATTTCCAAGACGGAGATATTACCTGTACTTAATGCCATTGAAAAACAAAGGAATATGGAGCAGCTTAGGGATCCAGAACTATCAAGAAAGAGACCTTCAACAAGTCGTATAACTAAAGCTACTAACCTTGTTATACAACATATCCAAGAAGAGCCTCCGTATCGAAAAGTGACACAGGTCAGGTACACAAGTTGCTTCCAAGATATATCCATTCAATCGTTATATATCTCAAGCAGCTGGAGAACGAAACTTGTATGTATGCTATTCCATATAAAGACATACCGGTAAAGTCGCCTGTGTATTTCTGTACTATCCAAATGCTGAAACAGGTGCTATGACACCGTCGTCCTAACATTTGATGGATTATGGAAAGCTAGTAGAGAAGAGGGGATGTGCTTTAGACAAGAAAGCCTAACGACGGAGCCTTTTTGCATCGAAACTACGCTGCAGGGCTTGGTCAAGAGGCCGGTCGTCAGATAGAGCATAAACGGTGGTGGCGACATGTACTGTAACGACATAGTGAGGCTCCGAAATCGTTTCAGTATAACAAACTCAAACTCTGTATTATTCAGCAAACACTCAAGCAATTTAATACTTTAAAGTTCTACTGATTTTTTATATAGTTCTGCATATATTAGTTACTTATAGTCTTTCATGAACTATATCATGTAAAAATAATAGGTTAACAAAACAAAATACATTATTCAATGGATCATTCTCAACTTTATTCAGAATTCATAAAAAAAAAACATCTTCAATGAGTAGGGTCATTCTCAGGCTTACTCAGAATTCCTCAAAAACACTTTTCGATTATTGGACCATTCTCAAATTTACTTAGAATTCCTTAAGAAAACAGTTTTTCAAACATTCGACCACTCTCAGACTCACTCAGAATTATTCACAAAAACTTAAATCAGTAAGTCATTCTTAGGATTACTAATAACTCCTAAAAAAAATCTCTTCTTCAATCAGTGAACTATTCTCAGACACTTGAAATTAAAGCCTTGTAACTGTAACTGATAACGGAATAATGAACCAACCATAAGAACTTATGAGCTTTTCGTTTTCCTGCACGAATTGATTACTGATAACGAACCACCTCGAAAATGAAAATCTAATACAATGCGAATAAACGAACATATTTTCCTATTCTAAAAGTATTTTCGATGACTTTTAATTAGCAATATGAAATATTGCTACTTGTACCTAAAGTTACAGTTTTGTAGCAATATTTCCCCTTTTTTACTTGCGCGTAAAGTTAACAGTTGCAGTTTTAAAGTTACATATTTTACTAGCGATATTTATCTGTTTTTACTTGTGACTAAAGTTACTAGTTTGCTAAGTTACAATAATTGATCTGGCAATATTTCCCCTTTTCCATTTTTGCTTATAGCTCTTGTTACACTTTTTCCTAGCAATATTTTAGCTTTTACACTTGTGTTTATAACCCTAGTTTCAGTTTTTATTGGGAATATTTTTTCCTTTTCTACTTGCGACTAAAGCTATCACTTACAAGTAAAAAATTGCAGTTCTTATTGGCAATATTTCCTTTATTTGACTAGTGCCTATAACTACTAATTACAGTTTTAGTGGCAATATTTCCCCTTTTCTTCGTTTTGATGTATTCAAATTAAACCCTAGTTCTTACATAAAGTCATAATACAAAATTTGTTAAAAATTATAACGAACATATATATTAATATTATGCAAATTATAGTTTCTGACCAGAGTAAGCTATGTACTTAGAGCGGAACTAAAAAATCAGCTAAACATTAGTTACGATTTATTAATTTGGACTGAACAACCGAGTTAGAAGTAAAGTTAATGCTTCTCAAGGCTGCCTCTTTCTAAATAATCCATATTTCACTCGATAACACGTCGAGCACCTAATCAAGGGCGCAAACACAAAACAAAACAGAGGTAGAGCACAGGAAAGTTTATTACGAGTCCTACAATAAAGTTAATGATTACTTTTTGGTCCTATTAATTTTTGGATATTCCCCGAATTTTGGACCTTTAATAATTAGCAGTCGTAAATCTTCGTTAGTTACGTTATCAAGATTATAGGTATGAGCACGTGGTCAATGGGAAAATAAATATAAGTGGATGAATTATATTTTCATTTATGGGATGAAATGTTGGGTAATTGTTCAGTAGTTATGTTATCTAATACTGTTATAATTAAAGACGCTACTGCCAATGACCCTCTTGTAAAAATATCAAATGATTTTGTATTAAATTTCGCAAGTGTTAGGTAATAAATGCTGTATATAAGTGTCTCTGACTGCCAATCCTAATTTAATTGCCCCCCTCCCTCAGTGGCACAGCGGTATGTATGCGGACTTATAACGCTAAAAATCGGATTTCGATACCCGTGGTGGGCAGTCAGTACTTTGCAGTACGCTGTAATTTGTACTGTCGTGACGTCAGTAAATGTGTGCATGTCATGAATCACGAGAAGAATTATGCACTTAGTAGGCTACAACACAGCACGACATATAAATTTGAAAAGCAAGAAATAAAAGTATTTGCTACTCTTAATTTTGGTTTTATTTACTCTTGAAAAATAACACTTTCGGTGATCCTGCGGAAGTACATCTAGTTAGTTCTATATGTCTGTCAATAAATGGAAGTATAAGGTAAACTTTAGCTTTATGTTCATTAGTTGTTGTTGTTGTTATAGGCTTAAGTGATGATAAATAGCAAATAACACTAGTCTACATAGATCATCAAACCTGATGTCGCGTGTATTTATATCCGATAGAACAAAGGTAGAAAGCTCTTGCAAGATAGCGTACAAACCACCGATACCTTTTGTTTGATAAACCGTTAGTAGGTCTTGTAATAAATTATCCGGTGCTTTAGCCCTTTGTGTTGGTTGTTTGCGCCCGATTGAGAAAAATATGGATTATTTAAGAACTGCCAGCCTTGAGAAACATTACCATAGAGGTAAATCGTAGCTAAAGTTTTCATACACTCTTTCCACTAGCTTAACACGTAAACCGTTTAAATTTTCACATTGTATGAATTCTATGGGCTGTATACGGAAATCTTGAAAAGTATGTCCTCGAGAGTTGAAACTTGAGTACTTCTTTTTGCTAAAGGATAACAGATGTCGCCACTTGCCATACTCCATTTCTCCGTGTAAGCTTACATTACACTTTAATACCACCGCGCCTACAAAGGGTAGTAAAAACATCCTACTCGATAAATTTATGACGACGTTGTAGCTAGAACTGGAAGTCCAGGCGGCCAAGGGTACGCTAACAAACCTGGCTTAGCTTGTGGGAACACCACCAGCTCGTCCATTACCACTCAGATCGAGAGGAAGTCGACGTCTGACACACAAAAACAGCGGGCGTGGCACTTTGCAGTCTTTCGTAGACTGAGGAGCGAAAGATACAAGATAACCTCAGTTAGTTAGTAAACTGTCAGCTAAAAAGACAGTATCAGGCACGTGCAAACATAAATCACAAGCAGTTCGTTCTTCTTTAATAAAATTTGACAACTCAATTCCATGATACAAGTCAAGAACATAATTTCACCTCCAATTGATAAGAGTAATACATGTTACCGTCATTTTGTCTCCACAGGTCCCAGTCTACCCTGTGAAGAATAATGAAGTAAAAACACGACCAAAATAAGCAGTAAAAAAACAAGAGGGAATCCTCAATAGCCGCGGCACTTGAAATTCTTTTAGGCGAGATTAGAGTAAATTAATCTATGAAAACTTTATTTTCCTTTTTTATTAGCTATATATTTGTGCGCCAGCGTGGGGTGCACGCATACCATATTCGATTTTATTACTCATCAGAATATCTACCTACCTACCCGCAAATTGAAATTCTTTTAGGCAGGATTAGAGTAAATTAATATACGAGACCTTGAATGTGATCAAATACATCAATTTGACTTCCTGAGTCCAAAACTGTAATTAGATCTCATATTGGTCAAGAGATGACGAAGCTACGAGCTAAAAGTTTGTACTTGGGAAAAAAAAAAAGAGAAAGAAAAGTAAAACTCAGAGCCATTCTATGATCCGTTTGCCGCGGCTAAAAAGTAAAACGTATATTGCATAACATGCATAAATAACATTTGCCCTATGTGTAAATATGGCCTTATTACGACTAATGCAAAATATAAATTTTCAATATATATATTGGCGAGGTGCTTGTAAGAGTGATACAAAGATAAATTACAAAAACATCTATAAAATGTGAGTTACCATTTTTATTATTTTCTAGATTAGTCGCGAGGAGGAAATGTATTACACCCTCAGAAACAAAAGTGTAACGAGAGGTTAAATGTTGCTGAACGATACTTGTACAAACTATTTTCAACTTTAATAATACAATAAGTATCTATAAACAACATAAAATGATCTATTAGAAGGTGTGCGCTAACAACAAACAAAATTAAAAGGCATAAATTGTTCAATGTACATTTCATTGCAGAAATCCCTACACAATTTTTAAAGTTGGAACTATCGAAAGATTTGTAATTTTCAAAAAACAAAAATTTTTGAGTTAGTAGACCTTAGTGATTAACAATTTTTACAGTTCTTCTCAATACTGTGTAAATTACGATGTTGAAATAAACCATAAATAAGATGTGTGATAACACTTCCGTTAGAAAATGCATGAATAATTTTAAAGAGAAGTTATTCCTTTAAGAGTCCGTTTGTTTGAGCGCAAAGCTATACAATAGGCTATCTGAGTTCTGTCCACAGCAGGAATCGAATCTCGGATTTAAGCGTTGTAAGTCCATAAACATTCCGCTGATCCACTGGGGAAAATTCCCCCAATTGAGAGGAAAAATGAAATAAAATTTTCAACTTAAATTAAGTGGCACCCATAGGTTCAGGTATGGCTTTCCTTAATATTGAATTACAAATAACAGTGAGGGCAAATAGTCAGCAGCACCCGCCGTCTACTTGACTATCGAATAGTGGAATTAACTATCTTAGTTTTAAAGTGCCAACAGCTGAAAATGCGGAGTATTTTCAGCGGCAGATCGTGTGCTCGAACCTTCAAGTCTGCAGCCCGTTATACTAACCACTAGGTCACGTCCGCCCGTTTTTTTAAGTGAGAGGAGTTGTATATATTGGCAAAGCTTCCCACATTATCCTGGAAAACTTTCTAAACTTTGCTGTTGAGTTTGATGTAATTGCTACGATCGAATTTCCAATACTCAAACGAACATTTCCATGACTGCTAATGCTAGAAGGAATCCTGTCTGTCTACTCTGCCAGAATTCCTAGTCATGTTGTGAGTGTATATGTATTATTGATGAGGTTTCGCATAGATAAAAACAAACTTTGAATTAATTAATAACTCTGTATCCTCATATTCAGTAGATTAATACTTTTTTTGAAACGCTTTTCAGCATCATTTTACTAGTTTTACTGCGTTTTTATTCCAATTACATGCTGATTTTACGACAGATAAATACATAATAACCAGTTCTTATGTAATCTATGTACTCACTTTAAACATCATACGTTCATATATTAAAAACATAATCAGAATTGTATAGGAATATAGAAATTTTTACATATAGTGAGTGTACGTAGATTCTGCAAAACATAAAAGATCTATATATGTGTGGCTACTATAAACATATAGTATCTACATACTCGTTTTCATTTACATTAACTTGTGAAATCTTACTACAAACTTCAAAGAGAGTAGATAAAAAAACACTGATTTTGAAATAAGTTCGGCTTACGAATACCATGTGTACTAATTAACCTTCCACGTGCCTCTCTTGCGCGATTTTAAACAAGTCGGCAAGAACGTGACTTTCTACTATAGCTACTAACGATTCGATGTAACAAATTTTGACAACTAGGATTTCATTTTAAAGCCTTATATTTATATGATCATCATTCTATATATTTTTTTCAGACAAGTGAATCTCAGCAATCTGTTAAGATTACTACAGAAAGGAAGTGGAAAGATACAAATCTTTGAAGAAACTTCTGAATTCGTATGTCTTGCACCTCACGAAGAAGTATGTATTTGTAAGTATTTCGATGTTCATAGATATTAGTACGGGTTTAGCGATCTTCAGGTGGACGAAACATAAAGTGAATACATTTAATTATTTTTTCACCACATCAGAGTCAGTTGTTAAATGTCCAGCGTTACACGATCTAATTTTTTTATTTGATTGTTTAACGCAAAGCTATGCAGTAGGCTATATGCACTGTGTCCACCGCGAGGTATAATCGAACCCCGGATTTTAGTGTTGTAAGTCCTTAAGTTTACTGCTGACCCACAGGGGACGATCTCGTTTAGATAAACAAGATTAGTTTGAGTTAAACTAAGAAACAAATCCAGCAGCTAGAGAAAAATGGTGTTACTTACTAACTACGAAGCCAAGTTAAATACCGTTCAGTAGCGATGGGGTTCACATATTGCATGATATTAAATAATTTTACATTTTTGCTTGTTACGACAGTCAGTGTCATGAACTGACAAAATACTGAATGAAATTACTCGTTTTCACATAAAAATACATAGAGAACCACAGAAGTGATTAATAGGATTAATTGTAATATTGAAGGTATTTCTGTTTACACTTTTGTATAACTTACATCTTGTTAGGTACCCTGTAACCTACAGATCAATTTGGCGGATAAATACTTCAGAAAAATTTATTATAAAAGTCGACAAAAACCATACGGACCATATAGTTAATTCTGTGTTTATTGTTTATTTGCTTATTTTCAGAGCAAAGCCACATTGGTCTCTCCGCTGTGTTCACAGGGGAGAATCGAACCCCGAATTTTAGCGTTATAAATCCGTAAACTTACCGCTATCCCACCGAGGGACTTCTACGTTTAACAACGCATTTTCTTTAACGTTGAATCACTTGTAATGTGGTCTTTGCGTAATATCTTCAACAGCTAGCACTATATGATTTTTACAGCCTCCAAAGAGGAATTGTTTGTGAGTCCTGATTGTCAAACATGGACTTTAATTAATCTCATATGTGCATTCAAAGTAACAGTAACCACAACTTAAACCTCAACTGAGTTACTGCTCTAAGTATGCTCAAAATAACTTGGTAAGTGTTGAAAGACAATAATTGTAGGCTTACTAATGCCTTTAATTAACTTATTAATAATCATTAGCAATTTTTCTATTTCATATAGCCGGGCAGGACTTAGTGGCTAGTTTGTCAAGCCGTAGATTGAAGTCATTGAGGATCGAGCCTTGATACTAATGAATCTGCTACACAGTTTCAGCTGTGGTACGTAATGAAAGAGTAGACAAAATGCATTCCCTCTCTCTCTTCTCAATAGTTCAAAATTAGGTACGATTATGCCTGAACCCCACATGAGCTTCTGACCTGAGTGGTTAGCCCACGTGCTGTTTAGTTTGAAAATACCACTTACAGGGTATTAACTAATACTTTTTATAATTACTGATCGTCTATTTTAATATTAAGAATATTTCAGTACGATCCAAGTAGAACCTTACTGGAAAATAATTTCCGACTTGCACAAGAACTACTAAAAATTTAAAATACATCTCTTCATTAAAGAAGACATTTCATAGAATCTAGTTTATAATAACAGTAATTTGAAATGTGCTTTAAAAACGATTTTGTTTGATATGAAATTTTTAATGTTGACAATAATGCATCAATTTTTGTAACTGACTTAATACGGAGAGTTATTTTCATAGACGTAGACGAAGTAATAAAACTTCACTAACTCCGTATATTAAAAGAATGTTCTGTTCATCAAATAATACACGTTCAGAAGGTAAAATAAAACTGATCTTATTCTTTATGTGCGTGTTTATGTTTTTGATACTTATGACAATTTTGGTTACGTCAATAAATAATTTTGGAATCTATATAAATATAATAGTACTGTCTGTTGTATGTCCATGTAACTACTTCGCAGGATGTGGATGGATCTTTATCAAAATTGGTATAGAGGTTTATTAGGTCCATACGGGGGTACATACAAATTTTCAGTTCTGCGGTTTTTATGGGCGTTTTTGCGTTTTTTTACCATTAATTCACACCCTGTAATGGATCTTCACAATATTTGGTTTGGAGGTTCATTGTGTCCATGGGGAGATACATAAAATTTTTCAGTATTGCATTTTGCGGTTTTTATGGGCGTTTTTTACCACTATATCGCCCTCTGTTGATAGATCTTTACCAAAGTTGGCAAGAAGGTTTGTTGAGTCTATAGGGAGATACATGCAAACTTGCGGTTTCATATTGTGTGTTTTGCAGTTTTTATGGGCGTTTTCCACAATTACATATAAGGGAGGGAACTTTTCGTATCCTAAGATAACCTTTCATTAGTCATGAATTTACATAACTTCCGTCCAGTTATTGTTATATATTTTTAACAAATTCAGGAAAGTTGATATGATAAAACACTTGTATAAGACAAGTTTTAATCGCACATAATACTTATACAATCACTGTAAACTCTAGTGTTCATCATGCATAATACTTATATAATCACTATAAACTCTAGTGTTCATCATGCATAATACTTATATAATCACTGTAAACTCTAGTTTTCTTCACACACAGTACTTATATAATCACTATAAACTCTAGTTTTCATCACACAAAGTACTTATATAATCACTGTAAACTCTAGTTTTCATCACACACAATACTTATATAATCACTGTAAACTCTAGTGTTCATCATGCATAATACTTATATAATCACTGTAAACTCTAGTGTTCATCATGCATAATACTTATATAATCACTGTAAACTCTAGTTTTCATCACACACAATACTTATATAATCACTGTAAACTCTAGTTTTCATCACACACAATACTTATATAATCACTGTAAACTTTAGTTTTCATCACACACAATACTTATATAATCACTGTAAACTCTAGTTTTCATCACACACAATACTTATATGATCACTATTAACTCTAGTTTCATCATACACAATGCTTATATGATCACCGTCAACTATAGTTTTCATCACACACAATACTTATGATATCAGTATAAACTTAAAGCACACGTGTGACGGATTTACAATCATATATCTAGTTTAATATTGATGTTTGTTTAAGTTAACTTTATATTTAGAAATGTACATAAATTATACTGTTAAATCTGTGTTGCTAAATTCCTGCCTATTCACTCAAATTGTAGAAAATTCTCGAGTGTAAGAATCAACAATATATGTATTTATGTAAACACTGGTGTATCGTTTATATTGTTGCTTAAGCTGAAGTTTCGAGAAACTCTCTTCACGTCTATAAATATAACCAACGCGACGCGCCAAATGACAGTATATACGTATATGTATATATATATATATATATTGGTTTGCTACAGTTGGTGTGCTATAAACCTCGGAAGCTATAACTGTGATCGGGATCGTTATAACGCTTATTAATAAAGAACTTCAGATATTTGACCAGGAACACTTATAGATTTCGATTATTACAAATCATTTAACTTCAGTGGATTCACATCGGCCATTAGTATTTTTACGAAATATTATATAACTTCATCGGTGAACAATTTGGCGTGTGTGGCCGGCGAATACCAAAGAACACAGAGCTAGCAAGCTCCCTGTTAAGTGAATTGTATCTACATCTACACAAACTTAAATCACTCATCGTGAACCTTTGATAAGATATCAGGGAAGTTCCAGACCAGATGGAGAACAAAATATTGTTTGTAAGTTTGTTAAACTTTTGTACATAGAGTATTATTTGTAATACCCGTTACTGTAAATTGTGTTATTGTTTGTCTATTAAAATATATTTGAATATAAAAAAAACTCTATGTATCAATCTTGTTGGCAAGTGTCATAAATTGGATACATATCGACATTTATTTAATTTCTAAATCTAAGTTATCATTTAACTCAGTTTAAGGCTATTCGAAATTAGAATACGTTACGGAAAAATTTAGAGACTCGTCCGGGATAAATTGTAATACGTAACAAATGCAACTTTAATTTCTTTAACCAAGTTACGAACGGTAATTAGTAGGACTACTTATTTAATTGCTCTAATGTAAATCAATGCCACATTTGGGGTCCGCTTTCGGGAAATCCCCGTAAAAGTGTTTTTGCGAAATACGCGGCTTCCCTAAGGGGTTGGATGAAAAGTTTACCTTTTTTGCAAACCTCGAGGCCGAGAAGATTCGTTTGGTACCATTTAAAAGTCGGTGTGATCAGCGGTTTAGGAGGAGTTACGTGACACACACACATACACTGAATCATATTATATTTGTATTTCTGAATAGTAAGTAGTTTGATATCTTGTAAGATCTGTATTCTCAGATTTTAAAATAAATTTTTGAATTTAGATAAAATCGTTGAAATTCATCGAACGTTTTGTCAGTGAAAACTTACGTTTCAAATTTCAACTATGTTTTATTATTCAACCCAAATTTCGACTATGTTCTATTTATTCAGCCATAGCCATGATGTGACTTACAGTTGTGTTTGTGGTATGTATTAGCTTTGATTGCATTTTCTTCACTTACATGGAATAAAATTGATTCTAGCCTGCCTGAATATCAAAAAGTATCAAATGATATAGGTCATACGTTATAATAAAATAGAGAGTATTTTCTTTTCTGAAAAATTTGCTGTTTGTATGTTTTATATTTGAAAACTTTGTAAAGTTTTTATTTCTTCCAAATAAAAGGATGCGATAATACCTTGTCTCGTATCTATCTCTACTGTTTGGGAAGTTTACAACTATTTGAATCTAAAACTCTGTGATAAACACCATTCACTGTACTTTTGAAATTGAGTATTGATTCCACCTTCTCAACGTACACAGTTGTTAATTGTTTGTTTGTAATTAAGCACAAAGCTAAACAATGGGCTATCTGTGCTCTGTCCACCAAGGGTATCGAAACCTGGTTTCTAGCGTTGTAAGTCCGCAGACATACCGCTGTGCCGCTGGGGGGCGATGTTAATTGAATTTGCCATGTGGTTATCACGTTAGGCGTGACAAAAGGAAAAAGGATGAAACCTGTAGTCGTATTACATAATCTCGCAACTCGAACATTCAGGTGGCTAAATTTTGTGTCACCAGTTCAAAGTGCTTCAAGAAAAAGATCGCTATTTTGGTTTGTCGGTTAAGAATTATATTTTCAATTGATAGCAGAAAAAAAAGTGAGGGAGAGAGCAAATATAACAAAAATTACTTAGAATAGGGGATAGCTGAGCAGGAAAACTCTCTTTGGATTTATTATCTAATATATATATTAAAGCCAGTTGTCTTTTGGTAACGCTTCTTTTGTGTGTACCGCTTAGCAACAAAACTATAACCTGATATTGTTGTCTTAAGTATGTATATAATACTTTGAACCTTCACAAGGGCTGGCTTGAAATCCGCTTTTTTAGATCGTTTTATATTTTAATTTAAGCATATACTTAGCTTGAAGTACCTAGACATTTCGAAATTCTTGTCGAATTTTAAAAACATCTATATTACAGGTCAGTGACCATAATTAATATGTTATTATTAAGTTTTCGTGAAAATTTTCAGCATTATTATTACTTTTTTGGATAAAACATCTTTTTTCTTACTCTCTCCCCAACAAATTGCCATTAGTCTTAACTAATGATACTTGAAATCAATTTTTAGGTTTAACCTTTGTGATATAATATTTATCATAAAGTTTAGGCTTATTGGTTTTTGGTGCTTTGTCTTCTTTCAGCGTTTAAAATACGTTCTGGTACGTGTGAAATATCGATGGTTTTGGGAAATCTTTCACTTAACATAGAGCCACTTGAGTAAGGCAATTTAGTGAAACAGATAAATCGGATGCATTTCAATAATTTCTGCTGTGATGCTATAAGTCAAGGTTTGGGTGATGATTATGTTACAGTTGTTTATTACTACCCAGATAACTGGTCTAATATATATATATAACAGACAATGGTAACGAATTAATTATTTTATAAATTAAAAATCTCAAGTTATAAGGATTGACGTCATTAAAATATTTGGTGTGCCAATAAAGCAATGAGCCTTTAACGTCATACCTATAAAAGGTAAGCCAAAAATATTTCCACATTCATTGTAATTTAGGGCTTTTTCTGAACGTTATTTATCGTAGTGCAACAACATTTCCAAGTACAGGAAAAAATATGTATAGCTACATAAAGAAGTGAACTAAAAGATGTATTTTAAATTTGAAGTGGAAGATTTATTTAGAGCAAAGCTGTGTTTTGTATCTAAATTAATGATTTGGATTAAAATTAACATTTTAAGATGGAGACAGCATAAAGAGCAGAAGAGCGAAGACGTCGTCAAAACCGAGAGAAACAACAAAGATTTAGAGCTCGCGAAATCACAGAAAATGCAGCCAAAAGAAGAAGATTATAGCATGAACACATTTAAAGAAAATTCGAAAATGAGACTCAGAAGCAGACTGAAGAAAGACGACGTTTAGATGCAGAAAATCATTCAAAGCTGAGCAAATAGAGGAAACGTACAAAGGCAAATTACTACAATCGATAACTATGCATTTGACGAATCAGTAACACAGCTGTGATACAATGAATGATGTTTTTTATTTTTGTAATTCTTTAAAGTTTAAAGCTGAAAGACTATAAGATGGAAAATTCATAGGCTACTGTCACAAGGGAAAAGTAAGAACTTCTCCAAAACGAGAGTTCCCAATCTATATAAAAGATCTGATGGTTAACCCAAACAATCCTAACTATCAGAACTTCAAAAACAACATCTAATCGTATAGTAGTGCTCTATCTTTTGCGTCAATGTGAGCACAAGTAGCAGAAATATCAGGATACGGTCTAGATTGTTTCAGAATGCATGGATAAATTTACCATAGAAACAACATATGCATCCAAGTGAAGATGAACAGAGACAATTTGCTCAACTTTACGTGATAGATTCTGATGAAGCCAATGAATAACCATGCGAATGAACAATGTAGTGTCGCAGTGATGCAAGAACTTGATCGAATGATAAAATAAATCAAAGTGTTGTCCAGGACATTTAAAACATTAGGTAAGGTTGGACGTGAAGAACAGGATAAAGCCTTTGTTGAAAGCCGTAATATTCCAAATGTAAATATGGTGTTTAGACATGATAGAAATTCCAATTAAAGACGTTACAATTTACCAATAAGTTGGATGAAGTTGCAAGCATTTTTAGAAACAATTATGGGGAACCACTTTTGAGAGAAATATCAGAGTCTACCCACGTAGTGTTGAACACCCGTTTATAAATTTGAATATTTTGAGCCCAAATTTGGATTCAGTGACTTATGCATTGTTTTATCCCTATGGAAAACCAGGATAACAGCCGAATATGGAAATTGAAAGTTACGAAAATGCAAGATGTAGAAGTATTTCAATGTTGCAGTACAAAATTTCTCAAACAGAAATTCGTATAGATGAACGTAACCCAATCTTAAATGGAAGAAAGCTATTTCAGCAAGGGGCTGTTGATTCGCATTTGTAAGTTAAAACAAACAACTTGAACTTTATTAACACAAAGTAGTCGAAGTTACGTGTTGAGTAGTACAAAGGTTTGATGTATCGTTTAGCTGATGTTGCGGATACTGCTTGAGTAAAAGTGGTCGTACAGTTGTTTTATCATCATCCTTTGAACATCCACCGATACCACGATGCTATTGTTTGTATGTATAGAAGACCTGACCTTTTTGTAACGATGACGTGCAATCCAAATTGGCCTGAAATTCAAGAATACATATTTTCTGGACATCAACCATCCGATAGACTTGATTCAGTTGCAAAATTAAGCTTGCTTCATTACTGGATGAAATGTTGAAGAAGGATATTTTTTGAAAATCAGTACATACTATAGAATTTCAAAAGAGGGGGCTGCCACATGCGCACATTTTGATTATAGTGAAAATAAAGATAAAATACAAGGTGCAGAAGTGATAGATAAGAAATTGTTTGAAATAGTGACGAGATGTACGATACATGGATGTGTGGAGGTTTGAATCCAAATGCACCCTATGTGGCTAATGGAAAATGTAC
>NW_013665653.1:37694-40976 GCF_000517525.1 Limulus polyphemus | reverse complement strand
TACTCCAAGTTTTGAAGCAAGAGTGGGCGAAAATCCTACAATCTAAAATTGACGAGATGATTCTTACGATGCCCCAAAGGATCAACGAATTCCACGAAGCGAAAGGAAGATCTACTAGATATTAAATAAGTTATAAATATATCAATTCATGTGAATATGACTGAAAAATTTAATATTTAATTTAATCTGAAAAGGGGATGTCTATTTACTTGTGACCACGCTGTGTATATTTATCTTCACTGTTCAACTGAACAGTGAAAAACAGAATTATAACGCCAACAATATAATGAAACAATATAATGTATACAAGCATTCAACGTGCATAAAAGTCCTTTATGATTGTTTGTTTTATCTGGGAAAAAACTTTTCTTTTAAAATGAAATTTTTATTTTACTTTATCTTTCACAATTCCAAATATGGTTAGAATTAAAATGATATCATTGGAAATGTCTTTATACAGTTCCTTACATTTGGAATAATGAAAATGTTGGGTATTAAAATCATGCATTTCTATTTGGTGAAAATAAAAAAAATTTGTTACAAGAATAGAAATGAATGGTGAAACTTTTGAAAATGGCATGTTTTGTAATAATAACTAAAATGCTAAAAAACTTTTTCAATTATTCTAGAACCCTTATTTAATATTACAAATGACATGTAAACATTCTTGATATATTCACAAATAGTCTTGATATGTGGATAATAAACTGAAAATTAAAAAAAAATTACTAAGAGTTTGATACGATTTTCATAAATTTATGTGAAAGTCACGAACTTTGACATTATACTACTCTTTTTCTGCTAATTAAAAATATAATATATAACCAGTTATCAATTTTACGCGCGTGTATCACTATTATGAGTCATTTTTAATTTAAGTTGCACCATGCTTCTTGATTTTTTGAGAGTGTACTTGAAAATGGTTTTTATTTTCTCGATATGTGATTGTTTTTCTTTTATGATGAACGGGAAGTTTGGTGAACAAAGCTCGCTGAAGGAAGGGCGAGGAGAGTGGGGGTACGAGTTTTTTTTATACAAAACTCCAACCTGCCAGTTTTTGACGGGGCAAAGCTAATTTATTATATCAAGTTCGGAAGCTCATTCTTAACTTTTCTACCTTTTGCATATAAACTACAATTTGCGTATATTTTTATACAACCTTTAATACTCATCTAGCAGGTGGAACATTATCCTGTAAAATTGAAGTTACCTATATATATATATTCAAATCAGTGTTAGACTCGAGGGTGGATGCCGTTCTCTCACTTTTACTTTAATAAGGTAAATGTAGGATGAGCAACACTAACTTATAAAACATAACTACCATTACCACACCAGGTGGCATCAAGAGTTAAGAGAATATTTTATGAAGAATGGCCTAGAATTATGAATAATTGTCACTCGCGATCAGATAAACGAGCTGAGGTGACCACGTGTTTTTCAGTTTCGCGAATTTTCATTATTTCTCCCTCTGTTTGTATGTATATGCATTGATGTAAAGTTCATGAAATACGGACCCAGTAATTCGAGTGACCTTTTGATAAAGTTCGAGTTATCAGGTTTCCATTTTGTGATTCGACCAGTTTTTGACGCTGCATGGTTTCTTAGAATAAACCCTATAAACTTACACACACATATTCTAAGTAATAAAATTGTATAGATAAGCGTTTTCAGCGAACGACTAATCTTCACTTTCCTAATGCTCAATTCATTCATTTAGGTTAACTGTGTATCAGTATAACCACATTTTTTCGCGATTTTTCATCACGTGTTATGGATTTCCAACTGTTTAGTATAGCCCCCAGTGAAGCATGAATTTCTCCCAAGCGCGGTGACTGTGTTACTCTGGAAATTTACATAGTTTTCTTATGGTAATGCCATTGGCAGATGCTTGAAATTCCCTAAAGACACACATTATAACACAAGATTAATCGCTTTAAGTACTCAGTTTTTGATAACATTGTCCTCACTTGTCATCGTACATTCATATTAGCAGTTTTTCAACCTTTATTAAATCTACGTCTAAGGCAAAATGTTTTGTTGGTTCATCGCATTAAAAGTGAATCTGTAATGATGGAAAGCCTGTGCAAACATCGCTTCAAAAACAATGTGTTAGGGTAACTTGTATTTATATAAAACGACGCTTTTCAATTAATTTGTAAGCCTAATAATTTAAATCGACGGGCCCCTTACCGTAATATTTACTGTGAACACGTGTAGCTATCAATAATGAATCCAACACGTCAGTACTGATTAAGTATTTAAATTTTAATGCATGCTTTCTATATATACATATAGAAAGCATGCATACATACTGATTTTCTATCAGACTGTAAAAACTTTATCACGGCTGATTTAATCTAATTTTTCTCCCTTTAAAAACCGTCCTTCTTACTGATACTGAATCAAAGACAAGCCTCAAATAATCCCTCAGCGCTTGGTACTTATATATTTAAAAAAATAGGTAGCCATCTTTAATTTACCAAAAAATAAAATATCAGTACTTCAGAGTCTTAACAAGGATCAATGTAAGAAACAGTTACATGCTAGGCTTGCCAGAATGTATGTAACTCTCGCCTTATCCTTGTATGTAGACATGTTATGTTTCTGATGCTATAATCACATTTACTACTTCCATGTTAATAAACTATAGGACTCGAATTTTAACAAACCACTTAACATCTAGAATTCCAAAAAACATAATGAAAGAAGTGTGCTCATTACTGGAACTTTGACATATATATATATATATAATTATACCTTCAATTTAATTAACTTATTGATCAGTCACTAATTACATCAAAATTAAGAGCGAACAATAACTTTGCATAAAATAAATGTTAAGAGCAAACTAAAAGCAACGTTACCAATGGTTGATGGAGATAATATCCAGCAGAGGGAGAACCAGAACCATTGAGGTTAAGTTCAGACAGTGAAGTCTCACTCTGAACACGTTCCTCCGTGTACATTATATTGAAAACTAAAAGCAACGTTACCAATGGTTGATGGAGATAATATCCAGCAGAGGGAGAACCAAAACCATTGAGGTTAAGTTCAGACAGTGAAGTCTCACTCTGAACACGTTGCTCCGTGTACATTATTTTGAAAACTAAAAGCAACGTTACCAATGGTTGATGGAGATAATATCCAGCAGAGGGAGAACCAGAACCACTGAGGTTAAGTTCAGACAGTGAAGTCTCACTCTGAACACGTTCCTCCGTGTACATTATTTTGAAAACTAAAAGCAACGTTACCAATGGTTGATGGAGATAATATCCAGCA
>NW_013665653.1:24277-37228 GCF_000517525.1 Limulus polyphemus | reverse complement strand
AGGAGCATTTACAAAGTTCGAACATTACAAATCGTTTAACTTCAGTGGATTCACATCGGACATTAGTACATTAGAAAACATTTTATAACGTCATCGGTGGAAACTCAATCTGTAATAGGCGTATGAACGATGAAGACTATAGGGCTAGCTAGTTCCTTGTAAAGCGAATCGTACCTACATCAACTCGTAATTAACCTGCTCATCGTGAACCCTTGATAAGATATCAAGGAAGTTCCAGACTAGAAAAAAGACTTTATATTGTTTGTAAGTTTGTGAAACTTTTGTTTATAAATCATTGTTTGTAATAAATATTTGTAATAACTGTTATTGTAAATTGTACTTTAACAAAGACGAAAAGTATTTCTAACTTCTTTATACCAAATGCAAAATCGAAGTATCCAACTATCGCTTTTCTCTTGCTCGATATTAATATAAAGATGCATTTTTCGTTGTTCCAAGCATTTTAATTTGGGTTATACAAAATAAAAAGGCGATTTAGCAACAATCGTCAGAACAAACCTTACCACTGTTCTATTATCTCATCCTGGAACATTATGAAATTGGAATTTTCAACTTCAACGGTACCTAGTTTCTAAAAGAATAGCAACCAGCTAGTAGTACCCGCCGTCACAAGGTTCTGTCCAATTCTTTTAGCCGAATATAAAGATTGACGTCATTTCTATATAAAGCCCAATCTGTAAGTGAAGGGGCTTTTCTGGGGCATCATGTTTCGAATGTTGGACTTCACCATCAGCAGTCCAAAATGCTAACTGCTAGGCTATGCTCGGCATATTACTATGAAACAAGAGCTTACAGTTTGATAATTAAACTCGCTTCCCCCACTCTATCCAGACTCACAAATAACTAACAACAAGTAATCGTAAAGACTCCTGAGTACTGTCCGTTGAAACTGAACGTTATGGAAAGTCAAAATATATTTAAAGAAACGTCCAAACGAAAATCATTAACAAAGTTGTATAATAAATAGGAGCGGGAAGGCAATACAAAGAATATACTGTAAAAGGCAAAGGAGTACGAGGAACTGAAAGATTTATTCTAAAATTATTTGAAAAACTTAATGAGTGCATTTACGAGTTTGATATAAGTTTGTTCTCTGCCACATAGAGTTTATACATCTAAGGAGTATAAATTCTATTGGAGTCCATGCACATTCGCATTATTAACTAGGAAGCTGAAACATGTTTATGTAGACTGAACACTTTCATTGAACAATAGTAAGATAGAAATTGAAACAGATATGGAAAGGTGTTTTTTTCTTTCCTTTAATTGAATGACTCAATAGGAAACTGAAAGACATGTAGAAAATTTACCTCCATGCAACCCTAAAATTAAATTGACAAGTAAACGTCTTTTGGAATTAGGTACCATTATTTGTATGTGCACAATACAGATTGTTATCTTTCCCATGCAAACACTTGTGACACAAACCAATAGCGTCATTGTAGCAATTATAATACTCTAGGGTGAAATTGGGACTGCGTTGTTTTTCTCAGAATACTAAACACGATGCAACGTCCTTGTTAAAATAACCCAATAATGGTGCCTTTGCTCGGAAGAGTTTTAATCTAATATCAGGATTCTCTAGTTTTTCTCTGAAAAGAAGTGGGACAATGGCATAACAGAATCTTGACAGCATCTCTTACAGACTACTAATACATAAAGGCAGAGGTGAAGACATTTCTCGCTATTGATCTTTTTTTCAAGTATGTTGTCAGAAACGACATCACCGATAAAGCCATTTTGTTGTTAAGCTTCACTCTAAGAGATACAGAAGAATAACAGATAATTTATTCTTTTTACTTTTTTAAAATTGGTTTTCCAGTTCATTAGCTCGAGAGCAAGGAAGTACAGTGCACTACGGTCTGTCGGATACAACAATCGTAAAACCAAAAAGTTCAGACGTCAATATCCTATTAGTAAGCTCTGTCGATGCTTGCAATAATTAGAAACGTGTCAGTAAATATAAGATTTATTGATTGATTTCGAGATACAGTAAACAATATTGGAAAAAGAAAAAGTGTTTGCGAGAGTCTGAGACCGGTAACTAAATAATTACTGAAAGCTGAATATACAAAAGTATTGATATCTTAAGATCTCTTGGCAGAAACGTAAACCAGCTATTTCCCTTTCCCATAAAGCCATTATTTTCTAACCAATTCTTTGTATTTCAAATTTTCTTGGTACTAACCGCATTAATTTATCATTAGGGAAACTGAAACTTAATCACAAAGACTACAAGAAACAGCATAATCTAGTTACAAAAACTGTTCTGATGACAAAAAAGGAAAAAGAACAAAGAACCAAATGCCTCTTTTGTTTTTCTTCGCAAATATGTATTCTTGGGAAAGGTGCTGAGTACTAATGTCAAAGCTTGACTTGTATGTATATGGTTGTAGTATCACATATCAGATTTTTATGACTAATAACAAAGTAGTCTTCGTTTGTTTGTTTTTTCAATGCAAACCTACACAATGGGTAATTTTTGGTGCTTTTGCTGAGAAGACCGAACTAGAATTTTAGCGTTATAACTCATAACTAGAGAGGGGAGAGTAGAAAAGTGTTTCAAACAGGCTTACTAAAAGAATTGCGCCGCAAACTCTGTAGGGATATATTCGTTTCAGCTGTTCCAATTACTCCAAAAACTCCTCCGAGAAAACTAGCCTAGCATGTAATTGTTGTTTTAGCTACAGGGCACAGTCATGTTTCTGTCAGGTTATTTTAAAGGGTGCCCCGAAGATGGCGTTCGAGCTTTTAACGTGTATTCGAATCAAACACTTTTTTCATGCATACTTATCCTCCTCGAGGGAAAATATTGAAGGGGAAACAAGCATACGTACGACGCTGTTATTGAAGATGCAAAAGTTGTAAATAATCTGGTATTTGTTGTAATTGACTCGTTTCTAATTATGACAAACAAAATTAAAGTATTATATTCCAACATAGGCTCTCGTTTTTATCGTTTGTGATCTATGTTGTATAAAATGACATGCCAGTTTTATTTATATATATATATATATATTAATGTCGAGTGTAAATTAGTGCCACTAAACTCTTTTATTTGGTCGAGTATAAAAGTTATACTACAGATGTGAAAATGTTTGTTTGTTTGTTATGGATTTCGCGCAAAGCTACACGAGGCTGCGCTAGCCGTCCATGATTTAGCAGTGTAAGACTAGAGGGAAAACAGCTAGTCATCACCACCCACCGCCAGCTCTTGGGCTACTCCTTTACCAACGAATAGTGGGATTGACCGTCACTTTATAACGCCCCCACGGCTGAAAGGGTGAGCATGTTTGGTGTGACGGGGAGTGAAAATGTAATCAGTAATGGAAACAAACTCATGTTTATTGATCAAGCTGTAATAATTCGGTATAAGTAATAACATGTTCATTAGAGGTGAGCATCATGAAAGCTATTGGTTTTAGTGAATGTTTTATCCTGGGCAATTTTGAAAGTGCCTCCCAGTGGCACAGCGGTATGTCTGCGGACTTACAACGCTAGAAACTAGGTTTCGATACCTATTGTGTATGTACAATAAATGGCAAAAGTGGAGGAGGGGTGGCATGTGCCCTTTGAAAGTTTTCCTTCCGTTATGATACTACTAGGTAAACCTAGAAAATACTAGTTATTTTCTATTTAAAAATAAGTGTTTAGAAACATAAATACTTATTTTATCTGTTCATAGAATTTTAATTAATCTGTCTTATTTTGTGACTGTTACAAAATTTAGTGTAAAAAAACTGACAAAAATGAGTAAAATCATTATAAAAGTTTCTATGTAAAATACACACTGACAGTCAATTTGTTTAATATTTTGAATGACTTGTATATTATTAGAGTTGTTTGTTTGTTTGAAATTAAGCAAACCCACCACGGGTATTGAAACCCGGTTTCTAGCGTTGTAAGTCCACAGACATACCACTTTGTCACCAGGGGAGGAGGCTTTGTTGGAATGAAAATGTAATCAAGTATCATTTTCATTTATATAAAAAAGTATCAAAGATAAGATAGCAAAATATACACTCATCAGAAAACTAGAGGTAATTTTCGTTCTAATGATGATGTTCTACCAATAAATAGTTTACAAATTTAATTTTTTACTGCGAGGCTGATTTAAATTTACTAATTTTGTTCGAAGAAAAACTGAATTACCTATTATAAAAAAGCAGATTTAGTGCCTTAAGCTTTCTACTGCAACGCTCATGGTGTGTTTTATATGTTTATAATTTACATAAAGGAATATTTAGAAATTAATTAATTCAATTTTTGCTTTAATTTCTCTTTTTCTTCTGACAGTTGAAATTTAATAATATGCCATTAGTTTATCATTATATAATCATTTTGAATCAGATACTCAAAATTATTGGTTTTCATATACTTTCTTACGTAAAACAAAAGTCACTGTCAAAGCAGGCTGTAACATCTGCTGTCATTAAGTCAATTAAATATGTTCTTCTTGCAATCGTAAGTAGGGATACTTACACCTTGTTATTAAAAAACCCGGTATGTTATTCCATATTCATGAGCCCTAACCGACGTTAGTTACAAAAGAAAAACTTATCACTATCATGAGATACACACGGCAAAGGTACATATTAAAATTTAAAACTTCTTGGATAATGTGTACATATATCTACTGTTGTTATGGGAGGGGAACGCTCCCAAGCCCCCTACCGTATATAAATAATTTATACACTCTGTGGTAGGCAAGAAAATGTCATGTAGTTTGGAACTATAGATCCATTGAAAATGTATCCGATATCAAAATTTTCTGTAGTGAAACAATAACTATGTTTACACACATATTTTAAAACTCCTAATAATTTCAAAGTATTTATGATAAACATTGTATTTTGCAAACTATGTAAATCATTCAACATTCTGAAGTGTACAAGCTTTCAAAATGTGTTTGTTTTGTTTGTAGTTATGTACAAAGCTACACAATGGGCTATCTGTGCTCTACCCACCACGGGTATCGAAACCCGGTTTCTAGCGTTGTAAGTCCGCAGACATACGTTGGCCCAGCTAAAGGCCTATTTGCAAATTGCCGTTGAGTCAACGCAACTGGCAATGTTTGGCCAACAGATAAACGAGAGGGAATCATCAATAGCCGTGGCACTTGAAACTCTTTTAGGCAGGATTAGAGAAAATTAATCTATGAGACCTTGAACGTGATCAAATACATCAATTTGACTTCCTGAGTCCAAAACTGCAATTAGATCTCAAATCGATCAAGAAATGACGGAGCTACGAGCTAAAAGTTGGTACTTGAAAAAAAGAGAAAGAAAAGAAAAACTCAGAGCCATTCTATGATCCGTTTGCCGTGGCTAAAAAGTAAAACGTATATTGCACAACATATAAAACACAAAAACTCAGAGCCCTTCTCTGAGCCGCTATGCAGCGGGTAAAAAAAGTTGATATTTACTGAATGCCAATGTACAAATTTTTGTTGGGTCAACATTGTTTGCCAATCTTGGAATAACGTAACTAGTAATGTTGGACCAATATTGGCCAAACTTCGATCTGGGTTGTCAGCTACCCAATAGTCGTTTAAACAATAGTTAGCCGACTGTGGTCCATCATAACTTTACCAACACCAAAGTTATGCCAACAAACTCCCCCATCAGCCTACACTGACCCAACCTTGGTCTGCCGTCTGGATAGCGACTAGTGTAAAACAATTTTACAATTTGAGGGTTGAAAAATAAAGACAGTGCACGCTTGATTTTTCTTATTTAACTGACGATTCAACACAGTTAGTCAAAAAATTTGTATGGGCTTCAAGTAAGCTTATTAAGCTCAGTTTGGTTAATCAAATGTAGTTGCTTCTTTAAATATACTTTTAATTTTCATTATCTTATGTGTCGGGTTATTCTTAGAATTAACAATAGTAAACGCCTTTGTCGTTATTAAGACTACCTAACGTTCATGTAGGGGGCTTACTCGTATTTGTCCATATTATACATTGAGTGAGTTTGGTAAGTTTAAATCTTATGACCTCTTCCCCTTACATGTATCTGTCTCTCGGAGATACAAAGGTAACGGACTGACTGATATGGTCTAAAGATATGATTTTGGATAAAGAGGTAGCATGCATTTCCTCGTGATTAGCGGTCGGTTTGTGGATCGATATGTCCAAGGTTCAAGACTTGATGCAGATGAACACGCTCTGCTTATTCAGCTACATTATAAAAGTGACAGCCAAACACACTATTCCATCCAAGGAGGCGAACAAATCGTTGTGGCTACTGTCTACTTGTCGACCCTCTAATCAGTAGTTCGCAATAAGAGAAGGTTATACTCTAAAGTCTCTGACGTGTCCAGCTAGCCCATGTACAAATAAGATTTCGTTTAGCTTAAAAAGTACCAAACATTTATTAGCGAAAACAGCTTTATTATCTAAATAGGTGTATAATTCAAACTGAAGTTGATATTTTCAATATTTTGTTAGAGAGTTTATTTGTTTGAAGTTAAGCACAAAGCTCTGCCCACCACGGGTATCGAAACCCGATTTCTAGATTTGTAAGTCCGCAGACATACCGCTGTGTGACTGAGGGGCTCGTTAAAGAGACTTGAAATTGAGTTTATTACTGAGAACGTATGTTACAAAAAACACGATAAAGCAAAGTTAAAGCTTGTATCAAATCTGTAATAACATGGACAGGCCTCTCTCTCTAAGATAAATGTATTGCTTTAGAAATATTAGAATTATGGTTAGTAAACTAATGTGAGTCAGCGCATAGAGAAGCAGCTGGTTATTTGCGTCTCAGCTAACAAAAGATCAATTTATGTCTATCCTGCAAATATGCCACCATCTGGAGGCGGGAAACTCATACAATAGACCACTTTCCAATTAATCAGAGAGATGGTAACACTCTCACGTTTTATATATATCATATTAGCATTGACGGCTCTTAATTATTATTCGTGTTAATTTTTCTTTCCTATAGGTGTTGAAATAGCTAAAATGTATCTTGTTTTATTTAATATGTAAATTTAGGTGTTTAATGAATAAGGTGCTCAATACAGTCTCTCCGATTTGTGCGATATTTTTTTTCATTCACAAATAACAAAAAAGTGTTAATTGGCCTTATTTTTATCATATAGCTTTTTTAAATGTTATGGGGGTATATTTAAAAGTAGAGTTCACAAACGTTACTTTATCCAACGAAATTGGATATTTCAACCTGAATGGCACCTTATTGGCACGTTGGCTAAACGGCCAGATGAGATCTCAGAGTTCAGGTACACATTCATCTCTAGCTTCGAAGGTGGACAGCTAGATAGTAGCACCAGCCGCCACAACGGCTTTATACAGTTCTTTGAACGGAATAGGGGGTTTGACTGTTAACTTTCATAATACGTAGAGTGTGTTTAGCTGCACCAGGTCTCGAACTTTGGACCGTTCGATCTGTAACCCGACAAATAACCCTTAAGAAACATTTGACCCTACTTTATTAGAAAATCGTATATTTAGGCTATAGCAGTCAACTCATCACTCCTATATCTTTAGGAAACAGACATATGTGAAGTCAAGAGATCATAAGACTAGATAATAGGCCAAACTGAAATAACTCACCATATAACATGGGAACGAAAAGAACAAGTGCTAGCTAATCCCGATGACGACAAAGAGTGTCTACCACTGTTAGTTCTTAGAAACTGGTAAACAGGATAGACGAAAAAAAGCATTGGATGTCGAAAAATATAGAGTGAAGATGTAATATCGGAGCTCGAGTCTTACCCATCCAACTTGTGTGTTCCTCATATATGTTTATACCTAAACAAGTACTTTAAGTTTTTCTGCTAAATAATCGTGGCTATTACTATGATGAAACGATGCGGTGATCACACTTTATAACCTTATGAGACTTGATCCTTAACCCTCAAATTACCAACTTGTCTCTACCATTCACTACCGGTGGGATCCATATATTACACCATATTGAGTAATTTTATTGTTATTACCCTTTACCACAATCACTTAAAAAATATAGACAAAAATATTGGGTGAAATTTATTTTTTTTAATTTACAATACATAGGCAACCCCTCATTAATTAGTTTCTTTAACTGTTTTAGCGCAAAACCACACAGCGTCGACCACGGGGAATTGCATCCCAGATTTTAACGTCGTTAGTCCATAAACTTACTGGTGAACCAACGAAAACTACAGCAGCCGTTTTGCTGTTGTTTTATTTGGTAGACTAGATAAAGCTTTTCGTTATTATAACGTTCCGGCTGAGTTATTTGGAAAATGAACAGTTCATGACTTGCAAGAAATTTGTTTATTAAGTATGAGTCACTGATTTGGTGAAATGAATCAAATATTTTCCCCTCAGCTCTTTCATGTTTGTAATGACAAACGTGTGTGGTGGTCCTAACTGTATGGCTGGGCTTGGTCGTATCAGGTGAATGTCCTTTAGTTTCGTAGAAGTTCCATAATTCATTAGCCGTGCTATTCTTACACCTTACCCGTATTGTTAAACAATCTATCAACATGTGGTCGTAGTACGCACGTGCCTGACGCTAAAGACCGTTATTGCCTACAAAACGCTTTGTGAGTAACGTTTGCACCCAAGCTTACATTCATTGTGCGCCTATATATCTACAATATAATTTGGAACATGCACGCATAGCACCTTGTAATCAAGTCCAATATGTCCCGCCCAATATTGACACGAAATCAGTCTGCGCTTTTATTTTAGTTGACAATTTATCTTTTGCTGTAGGAACGATGAAGATCACGTAAACAAAAAAAAAACTATGCTTTATATAAAATTTTAATTGAAATTTAATTCTGTAATTCAACTTCATACAACTTTTTCTTTAAAGGAAAATAAGAGATATTTGTGCTCTGAGAATTGAAAATAAAAGTAAAAAAAAATGACAGTGAAGAAATAAACTGTAACTTTTTGAGAAAAAGATCTTTGGAAGAAATATACAAAATACCCTATAGAGTGATTAAAACAATGCTATCAGATTAAGATGTGTGCAAGCATTCCTTGCACATTTTGATGATTTCAGTAGTAGCCAGTTATGGCCTAGTGGTTGGTGTGCTGGATTCATGCTCCGCATATTCCGTTTTAGAGTTGTCGCATAGAAAGCAGGCGTTGTTGGCTAAAATGTTGGCTAATTGTCCTACCTGTGGTAAGCAGTTCTAATAGGTGTGGCAATGTAGTGGTCTATGAGGTGATCATTCAGCCGATGTGTCGCAAAAGGTGTCGTCACGTTAAAAATAGTAATAACGAAATTATTTGCTTAACTACATATAGTTTCGTATACGTTGAAGGAATGATGTAAAAAAGGATTGTTTGTTTCAGAGTTTCACTCAAAGCTACACAAGGGCTATCTGCACATAGCCATCCCTAACTTTTAGCTGGTAGGCTATAGGGAAGGCAGCTACTCATCAGTACCCATCGCTAATCCTTTGACTACTCTTGTATGATCAAGTGTGCTTGTCACTCTTAGAGAGTGCGGAGAGCGTTTTGGGGGTAACGGCCAGAAAGAAAATTATTCATTCCTCCCTTGAGATAAAAATGGCAACTATTCTTAAAGTTTATAGCGATTTATCACCCAAGTTGATGGCAATGTGCTTAAATGGCATGAATAAGTTAAATGTATTTCGGATAAAGTTTCATTTCCTCAGTAGTTGAAGACAAACCTTATATATTTTCTTCGACTTTTTTCCATATTAATGACTTTAAATTTACATGTCTCTCAATTAGAAAAATAAGTACGATTAAAAAATAAAAGTGATATTTTTAACGATAAATGAAAATCTAAAAACCGGTTTTATTTTACCTGCTTTGGTTCAATATTTTGCTTGCCGCTAAAAATAAATTTTTCTGTTAATTAAAAAATATGCCTTTTCCACCCGTATTTAACTGAGTTATCTATTTAGTACTTTCGAACTTTTCATTTTAACTAAGTAATTTATCTCGTCAAGATAATCTTGCCGAGACTGTCGAAACGCCCAGAACCAAGTCGTCGTTTTAAGGTTTTGAACATCGCTTATCAAACTAGCTTCAGGACGATTTGAGTTTTTCAATAAATGATTGATGTTTTCTCCTTTAGAATTTCTAAAATTCGTCTAAAAAAGTAGCGTCATTAAAAGATTATGTAGAACTAAAATAATTTGATAATTTTTCCTGTCCAGTGATTCTGAATACAAAATCACCTTTCTTTTTTATCGTGAGCAATTTTCATCAAAGTCATAGAGAGTTTAACAGCGGTAACTTTTTAAGCATGTTCATGTGCATGTTCGTCTGTAAGTAAAGTTTAATCAAACTATGGTTTCATTTCCTTCGATTATCTTTATTACTTAGCATCTTTGTAAACTGAGGTTTTATCGTTGAATTAATAAGTCATATCTTCATCAAAAAGTCTTGTTTTTAAGAGCAAATAAACCCTTAAAACACCTGAATTTTTTATTATTAAACACAGTACTATATTTAAAATTCCGATCATCTTAATTCAGTAGGTAAATATGCAGAGGGGCCCAAAAGTAGTTATACAGATTACTTAACGACAAAGTGTATAGTAGGAAATTGCGGAATATTGACGAAATGAAAGGATACATCACAAACGTATTTACAGAACTTGATGGACAGACAGACTTGTGTCAGAAAGTTTGCAGAAGTGTGGCAGACTGACTCCAGTATTGTGTGAACAACGATGGGTTTCAATTTGAGCATCTACAGAATTAACATTCCCATAATTCCATGTCATATGTAAAGTGCTATTTAAATAAATTATCAATTATCAACTGTATACTTGAATTTTAATTTACTTACTTTAAGTACATTATCAATCATCAACTGTATACCTACTTTTGGGCCACCCTGTATATAAATATGAGAAGAGCCTTAACTTTAGTTTAATATATGTATATTCCTATAACCTGAAAACTAAATTATACCTTTTCAGTTTTTCGACGGTTTGGGTAGCTTCAATTGTTTGTTGTTAGAGTATTCTTAGTGATATATTATAGTTAACTACCCATACGCCCCCCAGTGGCACAGCGGCATGTCTGCGGACTTACAACGCTAGAAACCGGGTTTCGATACTCGTGGTGGGCAGAGCACAGATAACCCTTGTGTCGCTTTGTGCATAAACAAAAACAAAACAAACTACCCATACCACAAATATCAAAAATAACATCTATTCTGAAATATAATATAATTACTTTTAATAGTATGTTACGTATGAAAATTTCAAATGGTCTGTAACCGAGTTAAATGATACTTTACATTTAGTAGTTAAACAGTACTTTGGATTTAGCAGTTAAATAAAAGCCGATATATAGTCAGTTTATGATGTTTGCAAACAAGATTGATACACACAGTTTTCGTTTTTAACACAAATACGTTTTAATATACACACAACTTCTTAAAAATATATCTTTGAGATTCACAAATATTTTATACAAAGATTAACTTAAAAATCAAATTGACAGTTAACCATAGACCATGAAATACACTTTAATCTTTGTATTTTGGTGAATTCGATAATAATGTATTAGGCACGTATAGTCGCACAGTCACTCTGGATTTGCCTCAAATCTTTCTCAAAATCAATTAGATTTTGAACCTTTATATATACTAGTATTTATAATGTTTGGTTCCACTTCCGTTGGAATATTGACAATTCTTTCTTGATATCCTTCTATTTTTGTATGCCACCTTTGTTTTTTAGTTTACTCAGATTCGTACATTTATGTGCTTCAGAATTGGGATTTATCCAGTAAATGGTGACATAATTTGATTTATTATATTAGACTCTCCCATAATTAATTCTCCAAATGAAGACTTATTTTTATACTGTTCACTACCCGTGATGCCGACATATCGATTAATTGTATGTCTTTACATTCAATGAAGAGAAATGACCAAAAACATTGGGTGAAATTACTCATTCTCTATGACTCATAGAGAGCTCCAGCAGTAATTAATGTGATTAATTTCAATATTTACGGTATCGTTGTGTGTGGTTCATGTGTTGTTAGAGACCAGGTAACCAACAAAGTCATGAACCTACAAGTGATATGATACATTAAATCACAAAAAAAACTATGAAGTAATCTTCACCGATAATTCTAGGGTTAATTTACTATTGTTCTTCAGTATACTCTGGTTTATTGTTTGTTCCTTAGCTCTGTAAGTGTTAATTCATTATCGATTAATATTTCATATATGTAGTAGACTCGAATGTAAACAATGGACTACATGTACTGAAAAGATCTGTCTCACTCTATGAAGTCCAAGTGCCACAAGATAGTGCTATAAATGGAACACCGTTTTCGTTATTGAGATAAACATACATTCCGTTTTCAAAATAATGTACACGGAGGAACGTGTTCAGAGTGAGACTTCACTGTCTGAACTTAACCTCAATGGTTCTGGTTCTCCCTCTGCTGGATATTATGTGCCACAGATAGTGCTATAAATGGAACACCGTTTTCGTTATTGAGATAAACATACATTCCGTTCTTTTAGTTTTCAAAATAATGTACACGGAGGAACGTGTTCAGAGTGAGACTTCACTGTCTGAACTTAAACTCGATGGTTCTGGTTCTCCCTCTGCTGGATATTATCTCCATCAACCATTGGTAACGTTGCTTTTAGTTTTCAAAATAATGTACACGGAGGAACGTGTTCAGAGTGAGACTTCACTGTCTGAACTTAACCTCAATGGTTCTGGTTCTCCCTCTGCTGGATATTATCTCCATCAACCATTGGTAACCTTGCTTTTAGTTTTCAAAATAATGTACACGGAGGAACGTGTTCAGAGTGAGACTTCACTGTCTGAACTTAACCTCAATGGTTCTGGTTCTCCCTCTGCTGGATATTATCTCCATCAACCATTGGTAACGTTGCTTTTAGTTTTCAAAATAATGTACACGGAGGAACGTGTTCAGAGTGAGACTTCA
>NW_013665653.1:22555-23453 GCF_000517525.1 Limulus polyphemus | reverse complement strand
AACCAGTAATAGCTACTCTCTCTTTCGGCGCGTCGCGTTGGTTATATTTATAGGCGTGTGGAGCGTTCTAGAAATTTCAGTTTTACGTAACAATACAAAATTAAATGTTTACGTATACACATACATTTTTGATTCTTACTCTCGAGAATTTTCTACAACTTTAGAGAATAGTTGGGAGTTTCGCAATACATATTTAACAGTATAGACTATGCATATTTCTAAATATAAATTTTATTTAAACAAACGTTGATATTAAAATGAATATATAATAGCAAATTATTTACAAGTATTAACTCTTATTTAACTCTTACATTTTTAGGAAAAAAATTAAATTATCTAATTGATTCGGCAATTTAAAAGAATTTCACAGTTAAATGATGTATTAATATTTTTCAAATAAATTATTTAACTGTGTGTGTGTGTAAACGAATATAAAGAAATTGTCAGTTTCAATGATGCTAGTTATTCTCACCAGCCTTGGGTGTGGCCAAATGGTTAGCGTGGGGATTGCGAACACGAGGATCAATGGATTACGTCCCATTGCAGCAAAATCGCGTTGTGGCTGTAAATACGCTATAAAAGTAGCAGTCAGTTACTATTATTCGATTAAAGTAATACAATAGTTAGCGGTGGGTGCTGGTGACTAACTGCCTTTTCTCTAGCCTATCAGTTTGAAATTAAGGACAGCTAGCGCAGATAATTTATGTGTAGGTTTGCGTGAATATCAGAAACAACAAATTCATCATTCTTGGCATTGAGAACGTTTCAGAAATAGGATTTTTCTCAGCGTCTTCAACCTTTTTTTAAATTTAGTTACTTAATTTATTACCAATGATAGTAAATACTTGTTCATAGTTTTAATCTTAAAATGTATTCAATGTAAAGATATAATTTTAGT
>NW_013665653.1:15654-22241 GCF_000517525.1 Limulus polyphemus | reverse complement strand
AACCTTTTTTTAAATTTAGTTACTTAATTTATTACCAATGATAGTAAATACTTGTTCATAGTTTTTAATCTTAAAATGTATTCAATGTAAAGATATAATTTTAGTACATAATGTTTCGCAGTCAACTCTATTTGAAAGCTGTTATAGGAATTCAGATTTTTTGTGTTGCAAACAAAAATGTACAAGAAATTTAGTATTTTTCAGAGTTGATGATGAAAATCACTATGCTAAATAACGAAGCAATTAAAGCTGATAAATCGTTTAATAATAGGTAGTTACCACACAACTACTATTGATAATCACTAAATTGAAAACCTTACGTAAAAATCAAATATTATTATTATTACAGCAAGTAAAGATACTTTTATGAGTGTCTTTATCGTCGGCGTAGCTTACTGGTTAGCGTGCCGGGTTGTAGATTAAAGAGTCAAGTTTCAAGTCCGTAATATGCCGTAAAACCTGCTCTGCACTTTCATCTGTGCACTACGAAAGTGACAATTAATCCAGTTGTTTGGTTATGAGTAACCATTATAGCCAAAGAGGATAGTTAGCAGGTTCCTTTCCGTCTCACCATCAGGTTCTGAACCTTGAAGTTTCTGACTTGGCTGTGTAGCCCACGTATCACATAAAATGTTATTTAGATTAAAACACCAAATAATGTCGCTCCACTTAGGGTTAAATTTAGTAAATGGAATAAATGATTAGTTTGGTAATCTTGTAATTAACGTAATAAGGTACATACAGTCAAAACGTATGTTTTCAATTCCATGTTTTGAAGGGAAAACAAAAATCAAAATTCTTGATAATCATTTAAATGTTTTTCAAATCTTTGATACTTGGATTGAAAAAGTATATGTTGGTATTATTTAGGTGTTATTATATATTGTATCCCTTCCCCTGGTGGTTTAATGTAAGTCTGGTGAGTTATAACGCTAAAGATCAAATTTCGATTCCGCGGTGGGAACTTTATGTTTAACAACAAATATATGTATGCATACATAGTATTAAATATTGCATAATGATATTACGATGGAATTTCATTCTGAATATTTGTTTTTATTTCCCCCCCATATAAATAGTAAGAAATGATAATAGAAGAGAGGGTAGTAATCGCATTCGGTGTCATCATTCTAATTACATATCAGAATCTGTTATATAACCAGCACATTACATGGACATTGATAATTTTGGTAAAATAAAACTAAGAAGAGATTTATCAATGACTTTGTATTAGCATTAGCAAACGTGATGAATGCTTCATTCTTGCATTTCTATTAAACAGTGTGACTACTTAAGAACAGAAATCACGTTGTTATTTAATAAGGTCTTCATTTTCAATTTCCACGTTCCAATAAAATATTCCTCGTAATCACGACAGGGTTTAAATCTTCCCTTTTTTTTTCTCCCTCTCTCTGACAGTTTTTCTAATTACATAGCTTTTCTCTTAATAAAAATCAATATTATCTAGATTTCTGCCTAACGAGACTGGCATTGTTCTCGTGCTGAATAAGTTGAAGTGAAATAATCTACGCATTGATGTGATAGAATTGATCTCTTGTGGCATCATATTTTGTTATCCAGATCAAGCAGTCACGAGCCGTGGCTCCTCATCTTCATCACTTCTATTGATTTTCATCAGAAGCTCTCAATGATCACGAATTTTCTTGATGAGTGGGCGTATGAACTTTAAAGGAAGGTAATAATGCTTCGTATCATGGCAAAGATATGCTTGATGATAGCAATTAAAAAATGTTTGATGCAGGTTTCAGTGAAAATCGATGTTTAAACATTTTTCCTCTTTATCAAGAGTATAATTATTTAACCCAAGTTTAGTAAGTACTACGTTAATGTAATGAAAAAAAAATCGAAATAAATATTCATGCAACTATTATGAATATATTTACCTTCCACTGTAATGGAATTTTCTGCCATTTTCACATACAAAGAATCAAACAACTTTTTATAAACCAAGAAATAATTGTAAAAAATAGTTAAATGTCTTATCTTATCAGTCATATAGTTAGTTAGTTTGTCATTGAGTTGTGATATGCTTATTTTTTATTTAGTTTAATCTCCTCCTACCATATTATAGTTTAATCTTCTCCCTATAAAATTTTAGTTTAATCTTCTCCCTATAAAATTTTAGTTTAATCTTCTCCTACCATATTATAGTTTGATCTTCTCCTACCATATTTTATTTTAATCTCCTCCTACCATATTTTAGTTTAATCTTCTCCCTACCATATTATAGTTTAATCTTCTCCCTACCATATTTTAGTTTAATCTTCTTCCTACCATATTTTAGTTTAATCTTCTTCCTACCATATTTTAGTTTAATCTTCTCCCTACCATATTTTAGTTTAATCTTCTCCCTACCATATTTTAGTTTAATCTTCTCCCTACCACTGTTCTTTATGCAATCAACATGTATAATTGTCAAAAATTAATCTGGTTGTGAAAGTTTTGTTTTTTATATTTAATACAATTTGGATTTGTTTGTTTTTTTCCTCTTCTGTTCTACGAAGTGGCTTCCTAGTTTTAAAAAACGCATTAAAGAAACATATTAGGAAGTGACAATTCTACAAAACAGCATAATTTCATTTTGGATTACTTACAACGTTTTTTTAATGCTAAGTTACTTTTGAGCAATTAATAAAATTATAATTCACAAGATTTAAAACGAAAAGAATTAGGAGTAATGTAATAAAATTTTTATATTAAAAATAAAAAATAAGAAGATAATATAAACTTGGTAATAAAATAATCTTTAGAACTTCCACACACACTCGGCAATATTTTAACATAGACTTGGTAATAACATAATCTTCAGAACTTCCACACACACTCGGCAATATTTTAACATAAATTTGGTAATAACATAATCTTTAGAACTTCCACACACACTCGGCAATATTTTAACATAAACTTGGTAATAAAATAATCTTTAGAACTTCCACACACACACACTCGGCAATATTTTAACATAGACATATAAAAAGTAGTAATTGTTTACGAGTTAAAAGTGCTTTTTTTTCTAAACCAATTCTATCATATTTAAGTTCTTATAAGTTCTCATGCACAAAGTTACCGATTAACCAAAGCGTATGCGTCAAAGTTCAAAGCTGTACAAGGTTAACCCTATTTGTAAGCATATTATATAGAGGTAGTAAAGGTCTTGCACGTATAATATAAGGTTTTGTATGTGTTAATTAAGACGATTTAAGTTAACGTACATGTTCCATAAAATTATACAAAAGATGGGTCACATTCTCCAATGCCAATTCAGTATCGTGTGTGTTCTCCAAGACAACACAACATTTAGTGTACATGTTATATTGCTGTTTAGATTATCGCGCGCGCACTTTCGAAGTTAATCAGACATATGTGTGACTTCTTTGAAATAAGTAAAAGCATTATTCTCATTATCAAATATGTAACGACCAGGGTAAAATCTCTTAGCCTATATGATTATTCTCAAAGGTCAGCAAGAATGTATTGTACAATCTGTAATGGCAGTTAAAGTGTTGTGATTAGAGTCAAAAACTATTTCACACTCTCTAATATTAGTTAAAATATTGTTCAGATTCCTCTAGGCTAGTTACACTCTATTGCACATTTTCAAGAGTGGGTATTCTACATTTTTACATGACAGTCAATCCCTTGATAGGGTAGTAGAGTGCTGCTGGCTGATTGCCCTCCCTCTGGTCAGTCGTTCAAAATTAGAGACAGCACCAGATAATCTTAGCAACTTTGCTGTAAATACAAATATGAAAACTACAAGATGAGTGAAAAAAACAACACATTACTTCTAAGAAAACCCAACAATTTTAAGCAATGTATTATGTATGGTGTATTTCATATCAACTGCCCCTAAATATGAACATGTACTGGAAGTAAAAGGAAGATAATGTGATTTTATCATAAGGTTAGCATGCAATACTGCCCTCAGGTCAGTCGGGTAGTTTGTCCCGGAATTCAGATCATGTCAATGCATACATAACCCTAGGTATGCATCGCCTTATTGATTTTCGCTGAGAAAAGGGTGTTTTGTTGACAAAAAAAGGGGTTTTCCGTCAAAACCGTCACACCATTTGTGAAAAAAGGAGTATTTAGCACATCTGATGTGGCACATTAGGGAAGTGTAGTTGTTTTTTGTCCTGTTTTATAAATAAAATATATTGTTTTAATGAATTTTAACCAATGTTGAGCTGGTGAGCTATGTAGTTTTAAAATTGTTACACGTGTGTACCACTGTATCAGGATTTAAGTAAGTGATGCATGCTTATTGTATAACAGTCATTCATCTAATCACTTCAGTAAAAGTTATTGTATCCAGTTTACTAGGTATGCATGATGTTCATTCATCTAATCACTTCAGCAAAAGTTATTGTACCAAATTTACTGGGTATGCATGATGTTCATTCATCTAATCCCTTCAGTAAAAGTTATTGTATCCAGTTTACTAGGTATGCATGATGTTCATTCATCTAATCCCTTCAGTAAAAGTTATTGTATCCAGTTTACTAGGTATGCATGATGCTCATTCATCTAATCACTTCAGTAAAATTTATTGTACCCAGTTTACTAGGTATGCATGACGTTCATTCACCTAATCACTTCAGTAAAGTTATTGTACCCAGTTTACTGGGTATGCATGATGTTCATTCATCTAATCACTTCAGTAAAAGTTATTTTACGCAGTTTACTGGGTATGCATGACGTTCATTCATCTAATCACTTCAGTAAAAGTTATCGTACTCAGTTTACTAGGTATTCATGATGTATTGCAGTGCAAATTCATAAGTCAGTTTACTGCATAAGTATTACAGATAACTATCTGCAAGGTACACAGACTTTTAGTTTACTATGATAGCCATAATGTAATTCATATCGGTATATCTGAAATAATGTCATAATTTACTGATATTGAACATATAGAATTCCATCTTTGAAATACATGTCACTAGCACGAAAAATGGACTCCTTGTTTTATGAGTTAAATTTTCTTAAGCTCATTGTCGTTACAGAAAAGACACAGGCTAAATGGTGGTATCAGTAATACACTTACTGTTGATAGCTCGGTAGAAGAGAGCATAATTAAAGATTTGAACTGAGTTTTTGTGGGAGTAGAGGAGGGGGGCCTCCAAACAAAAACTTGTCTGGAGTTCGAAAATTTCTGTGAGCGGCACTGCGAACGTGTACATAAAGACGCACTTGAATGCCGTCAAGCCAAAGCCATCTACGTGAAGTCAACGAAGAAAATGCTGCGCGTAGCGGAGTACATTTGTTATCTATAAAAAGCATAGTTCTTCATCTTAATCCAACTTAATTGTCCCTCTCCCACAAACGGTCGTATTTAAATGGATAAGAAATCAAATTAATGGTTCGAGTTTAGCAATTTTTTCAATTTTTACCACGTGAAGTCGACGTCAAAAACGTTTAATGTTTAAAGTGAAGTTAAGGCACAAGCACGTCGTCCTGCCATCTCCGTGAAACCAACGAAATAAGTGCCGTGTCAGGCGTGGGTACATTTACCGGTAGTATATAATCCTATTCGAAGAGATGTCTATATTTTTAGTACACCTTCTAAAGCATAAGCAAAGTTTTCTGCAAAAAGCAAAACAAAAACGATATGTCAGTTTGCCTAAACTGACGACTATACAGAGAAATATTAGTAACGTGTTCTCAATTTAAATTATTCAAGAATAGTTATTTTTTACTGACGTTCTATCTCTTTAAACGGTGACGTCTATTTTGTTCTGGTACATTAAAGACGCCTGTCATTTCAAAATATAGTATGTAACTATGCATGTTGAGAGGATGTAGCATTAATATCATGTTGTGTAATATATGCTGGAAAGGCTGTTTGATATATAATATAAATATATAATTAATTTCGCAAAGTATACCGTTCACTATTCATCAGTTTGATTCTATATAATTTTCCTCATTGCCAATTCAAAATTCAAGCTTCATTTTCATCAAAGTTTATTTCATAATAGTTTCAAAAGGAACTCTAGCATGCTCTAAAATAATTGTGTATTTGGTCTTACAAACACACTGAGTTTAAGTGCGTGTAACAAAACTTTGTCCATTTATCTGACTGAACTTTACTTGTTCCGTGAAATTAAAACAGACTTGTTCATTCATATTAAATATAACACAGACCTGCGAATTTAATAAAGTTCATGCAAGTTGTTTTGATTTCAATAACGGATTTACCATAATTCAGCTACGCAGATTTCGAAATTAATATTAATTTTTGTCTATCACGTAAGGATTTTTTTACAAATCGTGAAAAGAAAAAAACTCTTACTTAGATCAAATTATTATTTCGTTTACCACAATGAACATTTTTTATTATTATGTTTGTTAACAAAAATAAAAACAAACTGAAGAAAAGGAAAGAATATTGATGTCAAACGAATATGCATCCTCATTTATCCTGATTTTTGTGTGTGTGAGATCTACGTCTTTTAGTCTCAAAACTACGTGTTTTGGTCTTTCTTGTATGGATTGCATTATGACGTTTTGTGAAAAATCTGTACCTTATGGAGAAAAGTGGATATCATTTTCGGATTCAGCGT
>NW_013665653.1:9644-15448 GCF_000517525.1 Limulus polyphemus | reverse complement strand
GGAATTACTGCAGAACATGTAAAAATTTCAAGAAAATAAAACCATCGCAGGCCTGTGTAATTAAACTTATGAAATATTCTATGATGCTATGATGTGAGCGTAATAATTAACATAATATCTATCGAAAATGAGGTCAAGTAGTTTTGTCAAAACTAATATAAAAGTGCGTAATGTTTCCTGAACAACACAAGATAGAACGCTGTACTAAAAATGAAAACAAGAAAAGAAATTTCTAGTACTTTTCTTTGTAAACAAATATTATAAGATGGTTTTAGAACGAAAATTCAGTAGTTGCTCAGCTATTCTAACAGCAGCGAAAATGACGTTGCTACATAATTTCTGTTTTCTTCAGCTTATGCTTAAAGAATCAGCTTAGTAGGCTTTAATGGACTTCAATGGCCTGTTGAATGAAAAGGATACGACGTTTCGGATTCGATCCTGAGGCCTTCTTAAGATCAGCATATCTATTCCAGTGTTCATCATCAGTAAAATCTAAAATAAACGAGAATTACAATTAGGTATTTTCAACTATTTCATTATCAAGAAGAGACAAAAACTTAATGTTGTATCTTTGTGATATCCAACCCAGAAACTTGATTCAATGAACCATCTATTATGATTTTGTGTAGCCGTTCTAAAAAGTGTCACCTTGTGAACAAGATAAGTAATAAACATAAGGGTGATAACGTCAGCTGACATTCCATCTTAAAAGCTTGAAACACGTGCTCTTTCGTCTAATAGACTCTGCGTACCATCACCAACTCTTCTCTGAGCGTGAAATTGCCAACATTAGGGATGAGATGCCCTTAGTGACGAGTGTCAGTAATAAAATAAAATACTGACTTTTTTCAGCTTTCAGGAAACCAGTTTTACTGTCCTGCACATGTTAAGTACATTCCAAATAAAATTCAGATGATGCGAACAAAAATACCTTACATAATATTATTCTGCATCTCAAGATTGCTTCATTTAACCTTCGTGAACATATTGTTATATAGTTTCAAGATATTAAAGTTTTAGACTATAAGTCATTTCTACCAAGGATAGTGGTAATGTTATTATGAGTATGTATGAATACAACTAGTGACATAATATACACCCATTTGGTCTTTCCTGATGTTGTGGATAGCGATCAAAGCTGCTAAACGTTATCAAATAATGTTGTAAAGTAATACAATGAATATAATTTTGAAATATAATTAACGTGTCTAAAGTATTAAGTATAAATATAGATTAAGTAACAAATTGATTAAGTAACATTGATTGGATATGAGAAGATAAACTTCCATGTTACGTAATATATTAAATGAAAACAGAATATTTCCAAACTATGCTCACTGTTCCACTCTCTCTCCATCTCTTTCAATTCAATTTAGAGTATCTTACACTTTTTTTTAAACACACAACTCGTTACTAGCGTTTACAAAATTTAAGAGTTAATGCATAGATGAACAAGTACATAACAAGAGTATAATTGTTTCTATTACTGCTGTACAAGTCGCTGTAAAAACCAATATGATAATAAAGATAATTAACTGAGAACATTCCGTAGTCTGTGTAGCCATTGATCAAAATTAAAGTGCTTGGTTTATGTGCATCCTGGAAGAAACAGATTAAGCTGATACAGCGACTAGCGCATGAATTGGCTTCCACTTGGGGATCTGTCTGGATTCCCTCATTTATTTTCTGAACCCTCTGAAGATCGACATTTGTCACTCTCCAGAAGAAATTATACTTTGGAGTTGGTGCGAAGAACAACTATACGTGTCCCCTGGGTTCTGTGTAACGAGTGAAATAGAAGCTTCATGACAGGAGACATCCCAGTTGTAACAGATACTTTTACTGGTGTTTTCACAAGGTACAAAGAGCTCTCGTGTGAGTTATTCCCCAATAACTATTCTACTGCAGTTCCATCTAAGTTAGAGAAGTTCATGAAAATAACAGTAAAATGGTCCAGGATCGATCAGAGCGTCATTTTCATTCCCAGATGAACCTGCGTGCATTAACTTTGCTGCATGTTTTCCGTGGTTTTATACGTATTTGTAACTTTCTCGTTGTCTCTGATGTCGTAAAAACTAGCTATAAGTTTAGCATTTAGCTTAGTTTATTCATATCCGATTAACTTCACAGTAGATTTGGTCAAACAGAATGGTAGTATTTGGCAGAGTATTTAGTAAATTGTTGACTTTGGCCTATTATTTTTAACTACAAGTTAACCGGTGATCATAAAACTGCAATAATGAAATTTAAAACAAAATAAGCTACACATAAATGCAGGTTTACTGGGGTTAGTAGGTAAAAGTAGGGGTGGGTGTTATTTCACTTTTTCCAAATATTAAAGTTCTACCCCCTAAATTTATGTACTGAGTCAAAATAAATTTGGTAATATTTTTTTTTCAAAATTTTTAACTTTCTCTAACCCCCTTGAAGTGTATGATATGTGTAAATTTGCTAATGTTTTGGTTTCTGACAATTATTTTTCTTATCTATCTGATTACACATGTAAATATTGACTTCAGTGAAAATATGCGTAAACCTGACATTATATGTCTTTTTTTTTTAATTTGTGAACCCATCTCATCTGAACAATATACACTTTGAAGATTGCGATATAAAGAAATATGATGGTTTCTACCAACTTTTGATATGCTTCTAATTACTGTTTAATATGTACATATATTTTCAGGTATCAGCTTTGAAACCAATGAATTGCTGTGCTTGTTTGACCACAGTTTAATATAAATGTTATTGTTATAGTTAAAGAATTGTAGATATCCAAGATGACTATTTACGACTTGATGCAAAATCGGCAACAGTTGTAATAATATTATATAAGTATGAAGTAATAATGTGTCACATGTGAGTCCGATTATATTGTATAGTTTTGTTGTTGTTGCAGATAAGTGACCATGGCATCTGTTTAAACTAGAGCCAGGAGAGAAAAAAAAGGCTTGGGAGGCACAAACTTCTTTGAAGTTGATGAGCTACTCCAAGGAACTTTTCCAACAAAAAAAGAACATAATCGATGTGATGCTTTATCTTCTCCGTCCGAAACGTGCAGGGCAAACACAAAGATCTAGAGAGGATGTAGCAGATATGTTAGCATCTTTTCTGTAGGAGCTCTGGCTGTTCTGCAATCTGTATACAGTTTCCACAAATAATATACAGAAGCACATACTTAAGCTTTCAACAGTATGGGAAGCTTACCAGAAAAGGTAGTTTGATCTCTGAGCTCTACCTGTAATGGAATACTAACCAAGAGGAGCTTAAGAAGGGACTTGAAGACAAAGAAATAGCCAACCTTGCCTTGGACAGGAAAAAGAATGAGGATTTGGAAAGTCTGAAAGCTATGGATGGCCCCTTTACGTCTTCCAAGCAGGTAGATGAATATCTTGAACCAGAGGCAGATACCAACACAAAACTTATGAAGTTGTACTTAGAAATGAAGTATTCAAGGGACACCTCTCTATCCCTGCCAAAAAAATAGTGATATTTTATACTGATGAAGGATCATAAGAAGCTCCCTTTGCAAACATATTCTGGAAACTTAAAGCTGCATCTAGACAACATAGTTTCAAATGCTGAGGTCACGATAGAGGACCTAAACAGAGCAATTGATGTCATTGAGCATCCTGAATGACACTTTATAATTATTATAGTAATTAAAAGTATCAGAGAACAAATTTGATAATAATTGAAGTTAATTTTATGTGTATTAATTGTTATGTCAAAACAGCAAACAGTGTTTGATAGCATTTTTGGGGAATTAAGTTCCATTAATCCAGATTCCATTGAAAAACTTGTGTGAATGGTGTAAGCAATGTAACGAAGTTTTACATTTAGATTTAAAATATGACATTATGGGAGGAAAAACATAAGTATTTTTATATTAAACTAAATTTAGTGCTACCTCAACCTTTTGGATAAATGTCATGCATGTAGAAGTCATGTTCAGTGAAATACATGTCTAAATACTCCAATAATTAGTGATTTTTTTGTCATTTTTGCTTCTGTCAATTTTCAGAAGTACTGTACAGGGGGGTTATACTTTAATAAAAATTTTGAAAAAGTATTTTACATCATTTTTTATCCATGTCCATATTTTGGAGGGGGTAGAACATGAAGTTGGTATTAACACTCACCCCTAGAAAATATACTATGGTAACAAGAGAGAGAAATCAGTTATCTTCTAAAAATATTTTGATATTATGCTCGTCTGCATTAATTATTCACTCAAATTTTACATTAGATTTCATTAAAATTTCAATACATTCTATCTACCAAAAACCTACTGACCTTCATAGCTGACAAGTAGATGTACAGTTTGAAGAAAAGTCTCACAAAAAACACAGCGTTTCTTAGGATGGAGTTTTTACGACATTTATCGCTTCCAGCAATCAATAATTTTGGCTCTCAACGATTCTAGCAAACTTCGGTTTTTATCATTAGTCCCAGCTTTCATCTTCCCATTTGATGAAGTTACACAAAGTTTATCTGAACACAATCGTCCCTAATTCTGAACTAACAGACTAGAGGAAAGGAAAGTAGTCAACGGCACCCGTTGCCAACTCTTGGACTACGCTAATGGAAAAGTGGAATTTGACCGTCATTCTTATAACGCACTTACTGCCCCAAAGGCCCTGAGAGGAAAAGAACTCGATGAAACTGGTTTAGTTGAAACAGACACATTATTTCCTCCTTGCGAGTATAAGTGAATATGTATATACATTTCACATGTTTGCAAGGTCATATCTACATTTATTTGCCCCTTGATGTAGTATTCTACCAACGTTCGAGAATATGGAAAATTTACCTTTCAGCACCGATTTTTATTCAGATTATAATCGAGGCTTGTCCAAGATAAGTAAAAAACCAAAACCCAATAGCATGCTTAATAACGACACGCGAAGTTTGTTATATCTCACTAGGTCACGAGTCGTCATAGTTTGACCAAATGTGGGAAGATCGATTTTCAGTCATCCATATACTAACATAGAAGAATCATTAGAAGATAAGTTTTATACGTAGAATCGTACCTGTTTAAATCTATAGCTACTTATTTCTGTGAAGGTAGACACTGAGAACACTATAGGTTTAAGTAGAATCGACGCTAGATTAAAGATTCCTAACATTTCATATGTAGCTAAGGATTTAAACAGGTATGATTCTACTGTTCTCAGTGTCTACCTTCACAGAAATAATTATGGGTTTAAGTAGAATCGACGCTAGATTGAAGATTTCTAACATTTTATATGTAGCTAAGGATTTAAGTACGATGCTTCTGTTATGTCTATCATTTTAGCCATAATTAGAGGTTTAAACAGAAGAGACGCTATATTGAGGGCCTGTAGCTTTATATACGTACATAAGAACTTAAACATGTACTTCGCTACTGTGGGTATTTAGGTTTTGTTAAGTATTACAATTTCAAATAGCCTAAAACTGAGTTAAATTATAATTTAGATTTAGATTTAGTAGTTAAATAAATGCCGATATATACCCAATTAATGATATTTGCCAACAAGTTTGAAACATACAGTTTTCTTTTTTAATACAAATATATTTTAATATACAAACAATAATACAATTTACAATATCACTTATTACCAATAGCTATTACAAACAATAATTTATATACAAAAGTTTTACAGACTTACAAACAGTATAAAGTCTTCTTTCTGGTCTGAAACCTCCTTGATGTCTTATTGAGAGTTCGCGATGAGCAAGTTAATTTCGAGTTTATGTAGGAATAATTCACTTAATAGGGAGCTAGCTAGCTCTGTGGTCTTCACTGATGACACGCC
>NW_013665653.1:0-8659 GCF_000517525.1 Limulus polyphemus | reverse complement strand
AGGTGGGAGTTTCGCAATACATATTTAACAGTATAAGTTATGTACATTTCTAAATATAAATTTAATGTAAACAAAGGTCGATATTAAAATAAGTATGTGATAATAAATCCGTCACAGTTTATAGACATAATTACGGGTTAAACAGAAGTGACACTATATCGAGGGCCTGTAACTTTATATACGTACCATAGGTCTCTAGGTTTTTAGACGTAATTATGAATTGAAATATTTCATCGCATGAATAACAAAAAGTCATAGAAACAGTTTGCTTTACCCAGATTGACACTGTAATGATAATGAGAACAGGCACTAAAGCGTGGTTAGTTATTACACAAACTCTATTTTGTTATTTTAAACTGACACCAGATCTGCCTGCAGCTCAAAATAGAAGGGCATTTTCCACCTTGTGACTGCACAGTCTTAGGAATTGTTCGTGTTTTTCACTGGTCTACCAACCTTGTCACGTCTGTGTTAGTAACATGGTTTCATAAGATTCGTGTGCGATTAACACATGAAAGTTTCTAAAGTTTATAATTTGCGCGTGTAACCTCAAGCGTCGTATAGAAGAATTCATCTGTCTTCACCTTTTTATTATTTTTTGAATCATCGTAATTTGCTTGTTTGTTTTAAGCGCAATTCTGCACTGTATCACAGGGGCTTTCTTATTTTGTTTTAAATATATTGTCACACAATAGATTATCTGCACTTTGCACAGCGCCCACTGCAGGGATCGAACCCTGATTTGTAACGTTATAAACTCTCGGAATTGCTGCTGAGTCATCGAGGTACCGGAGGGTTGCAAGCAGAATGTCAGTAGGCAAGAAAACTACCCCTGAAATTGTTTTGTTTTTTTTAAAATACTCATCGAAACAAATTCGTATATGAACATAATTGAAATTGTAATTCATGAACAAAACTTTTATTTTGCAGCAAGACTCAAGTTCGAAACAAATGCTTCAATTTTTGGCCACTAGACTGGCATCTTTTATTCCCTTCTCACCATCTAATTTCTGAAATATTTCACTTTTAGTGAGCTCCTGGTGGGTAAATTATTTTAATAAGCTCAAATTAACGTTTCTGCAACTACTGTGTTTGTCGTATCCCAGCCGTCTTGAAGATAACTACTATTGGGAGAAAAGCCTCGTTGGCAATGGATATAGTAGATGATTTTTTTCTTCTTTATTTTGCATCTTTGAGAGTGTCAAACTGTTAATGTGTCCATCCTATCCCAGTCGGCCTGATGAGCTCTAAGATTGGCGAAGAGCCTCGTCGGCACTAGATATAGTAGATATCTATTTACATATGAAAAGGTTAGAGCTGTTACAGTTTGACGCATTCAAAGTTCGACACACTTGAATAAAAGTCTGGTTATGCGACACTCAGCTAAACCTTTTAGAATAAATACCTTAGCTTTTTCGCTGCTGTTAGTTTTAACGCATTGAACCTACTGTTCGTTTGATCAGTCTGATTTTTGTTTCTCACCAAAGAAGCTTTTTTCTGGTATGTTTGCATACCTACAAGAGCGTGTCTTTGTCCTACAAAAGCTTTAATTACGGCGTCAGATTTCCATTAGCAAATCATTAGTTTATTGATGTAGAAAAATACTGATACTCAACTCAGTATTCATGCTGAAAAATTAAGTTTACTTGGACAGTTTAATGGGCAAAAGGCATACATTTGTGATAACTTCAAACATTGATTGTATTGTATTGGTGTAAAATTCAAAATATGTTGTTCATATAAGCTATTTGTTCTCGATATAATTGTAGCTAACTGCACCACATTTGTTTCATTCCCACGCTCACCTGCTTCGCCGGGAATCACGAAGCATAAAAGGATCAGAGTAAAACGACTCTCTCTCAGTATCAAGTCTAGACTGCTCAAATTAGCTGAAACTTGCTATACTAACGCCTTAAACCGTAACTCTCTCACTGCACATTTCGCCATATAACCTCGTATATGATAACATTCGCACAAACTAATTCTAATTAAATTATCGAATGTCTAACCATATACGGGTATTTTGGCATTTCTCGGGTTTTATCACTTCATCACAACTCCAGTCTGCACTTTATCTGAGCACTGAACGGGCTTTAATTTGGTCTCGTTCAGTACAAGTGGGTTTTTTTCTCGGGGTTCTCCCGTTTCCCTCCACACCTAAATTCTAGGCATCGAACCTATAGATCCAAGACATGGCATGTAAATTTACAGATGCCTGTCAGGCCGTGAAAAAGCCCGTTTCTTGATGTCGTACTGCTTCTTCTCGTCTGCTCATCAACCTTGCTGGAAACTTTGCCTCCTTCATCTCACTCCATGCCTATCTTACTTACCTCGTGCATTAAAACCTTATGATTATGACGCCCGAAATTGCCCCTCCACTATAGTTAATGTACCTAATCTCTAGATAAACAATAATTACCTCTTGCGGGCGAAGGAAGATGTTTACTTCTCGACGACTGAATTTTGAAAGCCAATTGTCTATTCGTTCTCATCCAAATTCTTATCAGATATTTTGGATTTGGACTCTCTCTCTCAGTTGCCCCTCACTCACTCAGTTGTTCACTTCGTTTCGCTCCGCGCACAGTCAAAACAAAGTCCGATCTTCTTCTTCGCATCATACCCGCGATATAATAGAATTCTGCAAAACTTTGTTTTTAAAATCTTTTAAACTTTATTTCTGTAAACATAAATTATTTTACAGTTTTTAGAAAATCATTTGAACTGCAGGCTACCTCCAGTTCAAATAAAGTCCGAAATTGCAAAAATCACTAAACAGTTTCTGCTACATTTGTGGAAAATATATTACAGTTTCGTGAAGGAAAGATATCACACACACAAGGTAAAGGTAGCTTACTACCACTATTTTGGGTGTAAAATTGTAGACCCAGAAAAACATTGGGCTCCGCATGTGTATTGTACAGTTTGCACATCGTGCTTGATATAGTGGCTGAATAAGAAGAGAACAAGTATGTCATTTGCAGTTCCCATGATAAGGCGTGAGCCCAAAGATCATCTAACTGACTGTTATTTTGCATGCTTAATATTTCTGGATATTCAGGCAAAACTAAACAATACATTAAATATCCAGATACTGCATCTGAAATAAAACCAGTACCTCATGGGGATGGTCTTCCGGTGTCACATCTACCAACAAATTGGAAAACAAAAGAATTATCCTAAAAAGAAGACAATAAATCATCTTCATCCTCTTCATCAGTAATTCTATTCCTGTGGCACCTCAACATAACTGTCTTATCTGATTACACAAGAATAGCTAAATGATCTGATTTGGGACTTGTCTCTATCAAAGCAACATGGGGAACTTCTTAGCTCTCGTTTACAGCAATGAAATTTATTAGCTCCAAGAACAATATTTTTAATTTAACGAGGTCGCCATCAAAGTCTTTCTTCTCACTACAGCATGCAAGATACGTTGTGTTTCTGTACAAATGTTGATGCACTAATGGAAGAATTAGGTACTGATCATCATCCCCAAGAACGGAGACTTTTTATCGACTCATCTAAAGTTAATCTGAAACCTGAACTTTTGCACAATGGGAACACTAAGCCATCGATTCCTGTTGCTCATACTGTGAACACGAAAGAAACTTTGCAAAGCACGCTCATTATATGTGAAGATGTCAAATATTATCACAATAGGTGTAACATATGTGGTGATCTAAAAGTTATTGCACTCCTGTTAGGCCTGCAGAATGGGTAAACCAAACATTGTTGCTTTTTGTGTCTCTTGGACAGCCGAGATAATAAAAATAATTTTAAAAATAAGGAATGGCCAGTGAGAGAGAATTATATACCAGGGTAACAGAATATTGAGGATCAACCCTTAATGAATCCTCAAAATGTGTTTCTGCCCCCATTTCATATTAATCAGTGGCCCTCCTTTCATTTTTGCTTCACTGATTTTTGGACACTCGTCAGACAGATATATGAAACCATTACCTTCTTGTCCATTCCTTTTACAAAATTCTTCATAAATTCCAGTTTCGGGAAGTGCTGATGGATGGTGATTTTGAAACAATACTCAATCAGAAAGAACTTGCTGCCTGGAAATCATTCAAACTGGTTGTCAAAAATTTTCTTAGGAAATCACAGAGATGAAAACTAAGCTGTGATAATTGATATGTTCGAGAACTACAGGAAAATGGGGTTTAAGATATCACTAAAGATGTGCTTCTTACACTCCCATTTGGACTTCTTTCTAAATGAGTACGGTGAGCGATGAGCATGGTGAGTGCTTCCACCAAGATATTTCTACAGTGGAACAGAGATATCAAGGACAGTGGAATCCTGCGATGATGGAAGATTACTGTTGGTTCTTACAGCGTGAAACTGGGAACATACACAAAAGGCATAACAAGTCAAACAGATATTTTGTAATATAAAATAATATCATGATGAAAGTTTTGAATATAGACTGAATCTATTCTTAGTATATAATTTTATTGTACTCATTGCTTTTTTACACTGCTATTGTTATTATGTATTGTTTTTGAACATTTTAAAATGTAATTTTCAATGAATAAATAAAGTTATTAAAGAAAAAGTTATTTTCATGACATATAAGAATATTTAGAATAAATCTATCATAAGTCGAAAACTAGATCTGATCAGTAATTTTCAAAATGATTTTTAGAATCAACATAATCAAATTACTCAGAAACAGTTGTATTTTTTCTAGTAGCAGAGAAAATGTTTTATTGCTCAGTGCAATCTATTCAGCCATCCAAAGTTTTGATACTTACTTTGCAAACGTTGATGAGAATTCTAAACTACATAGGAAACTTTAGTTATTTTATTACAGGAACTGAACTTGTTTGGCGTGAAAACGAAAGGATTGACGTGATTTGGAGAATGTTCTGCGCTAAGTCTGCATTTAAAACAGCCGTATCATAATAAACTCCCCTGATTTTCAAGATCAATATAACTATACATTACCTGCAAGGTTTCGCAATACGTACATGTATACAACTGACAGTGCAAGCTGTTTGTGCGTCCTGGTATCGTTCATGCTAACACATTGAATGGAACTAATGAAGTACATTACCTACATGATTGTATACAAAATTAATGATGTTCAGTTTCCGGCTAAATAAACACATTAGAAATCACCCAAGTATACAGTTGTTACAAGACCTTGACGATTTCACTTAGTCACAATAACGCACATGTAGTTATTGAAAGTCTGTCGATATTAATATACTAGTTTATGCAGCAATAGCTCTTATCGCAATATTGTAATTATCTGTGTCGACATCTGCGTACGCATATTCTGAAAAATATTAACTTATAAACTTTTAATCCGTTTTCATCCAAGATAAAACTTAAATTATTTATTTTGTCCAATTCCACTAAATACTTCTGAGGTTCCTTATGTATTTTACAACGAAAGTAAGTGATTTCTCACACTTTTTTATGGGGGGTTAGTTCTTTACACTCACTGCTGTAACAGACAAAGCTTTGAAAAATATGACACATATGTGAATCCAGCCGTTAAGTGAAAGTTATAACAACAAGTAAATACGTATAGACGTTACTATTCTCTACTGGACTTCTATGTTGAAAAACCCGGTAATTTATGCCAGTAAACATGGGTTAAAAAACTAGACGTGATGAACTGTGGACCACGATTGGGTGAAGATAACTGTAATGATATCAGGCTGTGGTTTAAACATAAATTCTTTCTTTGGTTGAAAATGCTTTGCTTTCAATAATCTTATACGCAACCATGCTATTTATTTTAACAGGCTACACATTTATAATTTCATGTATTATTTAATATAATATATATTTATCAACTGCTTCACAATTCCATGTCTGTATTTATTAATCATCATATTGTACATAATATACTGTTATCATTCAATCACCATTAATATATAGGTTCACATTTCATTTGACATTTAAATCTATGAATCTAGGAACGTTTACGAGAATGCAGTGTATGTAATTAATTTAAATAATTAAAAGGTTAATCCTTGTGAATGATCGCGCCAGTACCTAGGGATTTCCATTGATAATTTGTGTTTAAAGCTGTCATAGCCCTAAATCACGCTTACATCGAGTTACAGTTATTCTGATACACATTTTCTTTAACCGTTCACATATGTGATGTCTATTTATTTATTTTTACACCCAACATGCTAATCTCGTTAACATTATTATTTCAACTTGTAAACTTCGATTTAATAAATTAATTCGGAAGGAGAGAGATTAATAGCCCCACTGGTGTACAGAGGGATAGATCTTAATGTTTTATTTTGCTGATACATCATTCATTAAACTTGACACCGTTCTTATAATACATCAGTTAAAATGCACGTATTTATATTAAATTATGATATACGTAAACTGTTCAAAAACATTCTGTACAGCAAACCAAAACACTTTAAAAACGGTGAGAACAATTACAATTAAACTACGCTACGCTTATTCAAAAATAATATTTCACTTTTGGCACAACAGTATAGAAGTTCCAATAACTGCCAGGAGAGGACACTGTTATAGCTTGCACCAAAGTAGTTACCACGGAAACGCTTTCTGATTTCCTAGTCAATCGTTCTACGTAAAGGACAACTTTCATCATCTGGTGTATTACGAACCATGCTGCAGTGTTGTGGTTTAGTTTCTGTAGTGACAGTTGTAATAGTATTTCTATTTGGTCAAGGTAAGCTTTTATTATCAGTAAAAGTGCATTTAACTGAAAATATGGGATTGAAACGAGCTTGTGATGCTAGTGTATTTTTTTATCATAAAACGTATTATTACGTGTGTATTAGAGATTTTTAACATATAAATACACATTCCGTATTGCTTGAATTCAATTGTGCAACTAAGGAATCGATGCTTTTTTTTTACATGAACATGAAAATCAATTTGATGTTTCACTTCATCAACATAAACAAATCGAATGAATATGCCTAAATTGTTAACGAAAGTGCATATTAAATCATGTTTTGCATCTCACAAGAACTATACCTTAAAACTTCTAGTGCTTATTTCTTTTTTCACACTTGAATTAGTAAGTCATTACACATCTGAACGAATGTTAGATATCATTATGTATTTATGTTCATTTCACCGTAATATATGTGTCCTTTCGAGTAGAAGCTTTATATCCAGAGATACTCAGTTCAGTAACTTCTCATAGCGGCGTTTTATATTTGCCTTTTCACGACTTCTCAAAACCACATTTAAGCTTTGGCTTTTTATAGTTATACTTTAACTCTACCTTCTATCTTCTCATATCGAACGTTCAAGGTTTACTCCTTCCTCGCTTCTAATATCTAGTGTTTCAACTTTACATTCCCCTAATTTTTCATAGCAGTGTTTCTACTATACTTCTTAACTTCTTGTAGGCGAGTTAACTTCCAATAGCAATGTTTCAGGTTTGCATATTTCAAACCTTTCATAACCAGCTTTTCAGTTTTTGACTTTATTATTTCAGAAACATTCAAACTAAAGTTTATTCTGAAAGTGATAATATTATTGGCAAAACATATTCTAAAATAAAACCGAATCAAATTACTTACAAATACAAAACACCAAACTATTCTAGAGTTTTCTATCTATAGACCACATGCATATCATAATGGACATGATTATATGTATACTTCATAAGGTATTATTATTTCAAGTACTGAAATAGCTGGTTGTTATTATTTTCGTAAAAGCACGTGCTCGAAGTGGAAGTACTAGTAAGTTGTCGATCCAGCTTCTATGTACTGGATGCAATACTTTAATGAGATAATATTTTGTTGTTGGTTTTTCCCGAAAACAAAGGCAACAATGTATTGTTAATAAATTTCTATAGAACCTCGTAAATCGAAGGTGCATCTTTCCGTTTTAAAACAAAAATTATGTAATCTTTAGATGTAGGGTGAATTGATATATTATGTTTATACAAGCTATAGTTTATTTAAAAAATATATCTATAGGTTTTGGGTAAATTTTATTCTGAGTAAATATATCAACACGCTGGATGTGGTTATTCAATTTGCGTTTTTCGAGTCTTTTAAGCAGTCTTGCTTCGTTAACCAGTTAAAATATCAACCAGAATACTAGGAACATTTCCTTAATGCTACGAGCTTACGGATTATTTACTATGAACGGTATGGTTTTATTAGTGCTTTCAGCTGTCTGAACGCACTTTATTTGTGTTAACAAGTGTACAAACAGAGTTGTCGTCTCTTATTATGTGTACCTAAGGCTGGTCTTCTTAAGTGCATTCTCTTGATTAGTCTTGTTAATGTTCCCATTAAGTCATAAAGCAGAGCTATAAAAGCTTGTAAAATGTAAGGCACAGATACACGAGAGAAATTAGATTTGTTTGGAATTAAGCGTTACTATAGCATAACAAACAGCGTATCTCAGAGTTAACATGCGTATTTTGAAGCGTTGGAATCTAACAATTCCAATCACTCCTATTTCTTCTTCAAGTTCATAAGTCCGCTACTGTCCTTTTTGTATTAGTTGCAAAATAAAAATAAAAATTTTACTAGCCGAATGTGTCTCAAAAATAGACAACTTTATACAAACTTTCATTCGGCTAGCCTGGTTGTCTCAAAAATAGACAACTTTATACAAACTTTACCGGGTTAGCCGAATGTGTCTCAAAAATAGACAACTTTATACAAACTTT
>NW_013665652.1:1507868-1519287 GCF_000517525.1 Limulus polyphemus | reverse complement strand
AGATATTTTTGTCACCGAAAAGGATAGAGCTGATCCACTTCTCTCAGATCCTACCTTGCTATCGAAGTTGTCATTTTTGGTTGACTTCTCATCCCACATGAATGAATTGAACTTGAAATTTCAGGCAAAGGATAACCTTATCTGTGATCTCTACAGAATCATCAAAGGATTTCGGAGAAAGCTATCATTGTTTGAAGCACAACTGGAAGGAGAAAACTTCTCTAATTTTCAGTGTTTCAAAGAGTTTCGCGCTGGAATGGCAGAAGATGTCAACCTCGAGTTTCCGAAGAAGATTATTAGTGACTTAAATAATCATTTTTGGATGATTAAAAAACTAAACTAAACTGAATGATCAAAAGTAACCCAACCAATAATATGAATGTATATTAATTCTATCAAAACTATTAAAACATTCGAATAAAACGGAGATGAAAAATGACATTGTAGAAAACAAAACATTTATGAATAATATAGAAGTACGCTAAGCAAAACAATTTCTTCTTTCACTTGCGTGTAATGAGAGTAAAGCAACCGTTGTAACAATACACTGGATTAACATCTCCAACAGGCCAGTATCAAAAGTTCAATGCTGGAAAATGAACGCTTTGCATCTGGAGAAATAAATCAGAACATAACATGGTGGGCAGAGCACAGATAGCCCGTTGTGAAGCTAAGTGCTCAACTTCAAACAAACAAACAAGTCATATCTCTTCAATAGCTTCTGATGAAAGTAACCTACTTATACCTACACAGATCGGAACTAAAATGTAACAAAGTAAATGATGTAGCTAATTTAATATATTGGGTTAACTTTGATAGAAAAACTGTATACAATTTTGAGAATAAATGTTAAACTACAATTTTGGTCACACAAAAATCTGAATTATTTGTTCATGTCCTAACCTAATTATCGATATTAAATATTACCTTGTAATTTATGGGTCAACATTTACAAGAAGCCCAAAATGCCAAACAAATACAGTTTCATAATAACATTTAGAAACACAAATGTGCAACGATGTCAACCCATACATATATTTCAATTAAGATTTCAACCCATACATTATTTGTATTAAGATGTCAACATATCACAAATAAAATGCGACTTATTGTGAGAGAATCTCTATTTTAGAATTCAATATAACATAACTATCATAAATTCGCATACACGTGGAATGTTCTAAGGAGTGAAATCATATTGTCTGAAGAAAATATTCCCAATGAAACATTATTTATTACTTTACATACCTATGGCGTTTTGAGTCCATGTTACCTCACCATATAGTAATTTGATATAATTTAGGTGTGTGAGTAATGTTATGACGTGTAGTGGAATTCATTATTCGATATAATACAGCGGACCAACTGTTTAATGATTATATATATATATATATATATATATGTTAAAGATTTTTTTCTTTTTCTTGGTGAAACAGAAAAGAAATATTTAACATATGTTTACGTATCTGTTTGAATATTATATTGTTATGTTAAAATGGGTCGTCTGTGCTATGCTTACAACGAGCATCAACACCCGATTATTAGTGTTATAAGCCGCCAGAATTCCCCCGAGAAACCGGGAGGGCTTTTAAGACGAACAGTAGACTCATTTACGCGAAGTTTGTAAGGAAATATACATATTCCAGAAAATCGGAAACTTAGGAAATAAAACATTTATTTTTTTTTATAAAATCCTTTATAGTATAACATATCAGGCAGCGCGGTAGCGCTGCCTATGTACGGATGAGTTCTGTTCTCGTTTTTTCATTCTTAGTTCTTCCTTTCCGTCAGCTGTAACTCATAAACCACAGTGTATCTACTACTACTAGCCCGCACACAAAAACACTTCACTACTACCTAAGATGTGTATTTTCAACCTAGAGACCCAAATGGTCCACGATGGTTTAGTTACTGCCCAAAATATGTGCAACAATAGTATATATGTGTAATATTGCCCAATACGCATATCAATCAATAGATGGCGCCACCCATAATGCTAATCGTAAAAAGTCCAGAAACTAGCAATGAAAATTTTATTATAAAATTGTTGAGACGTAGGGATGGAAAAAGATCAGAAACTAGAGGGCATTTGGGATCGGAGGAAAATCTAAATTATCCATTTCTGCATTCAACCACTCACAGGGTGGATGCATATATAAGTTAGGTATCCATTCCTGCTTTCCACCACCTAACTTATATATGCATCCACCCTGTGAGTGGTTGAATGCAGAAATGGATAATGCAGATTTTCCTCCCATCCCAAATGCTATCTATTTTCTGATCTTTTTCCATGTTTACATTCCAACAATTTTAGAATAAACTTTTTTATTGTTAGTATTTAAAACGGTTCAGGTGTTTCTCATAGTTGGCTGCTGATGCTGGAATGATGTAATTATCTAATAAAAAAATATTAAACTTCAAATCTGTTTTGTGGCTACATGTTCTTTAGTAGTTTGTGCAAAACATTTTCTATGAAATTTTATATCTTTAGATTTGATTATCCTTTATTGAACTCTCTTATCGCGAGATAGGCTTGAGTTTGTTTGCTTATGCTAAGCATAAAACTGGGCAATAAACTATCTGCACTGAGTCCACGCAAGGAATTGACCCCCGAATTTTAGTGTTATAATTCATCAAGCTTTTCGCTGAGTAACCGAAATTAACTATATACTACTTTATATTCTAAGAAATGTTAAATCACATTTAACATTAATTGTTTAGATCACTGAATGTTTCCTAATAAAAGCTGTTATATACGATTTTTTAATCAAAGGCTAAAAAAGGGAACTTACATATAAGCTTTAAATTTATAATCGGGAATGTTAATGAAAAATTTTTTAAAAGACTGATTAAGAGAAGAATGTAAGTTCGTTTTATTATTATTTTTGTTCAATACTTTATGTTGTTGTTGCATTGATTTGACATCGATCAACCGAAAATTTTATCATTTACACGTATTATGTAAATTGAGGTTTTTCTATTATTAGGGAACTATCTGAGTTTCTTAACCGTTTTTTATAACATCAGAAATGACTCTTTCAAATTACCTGTTGTTTAAATGGAAGCTGCAAGATTTCAAAGTTACTTAGTTATCATTAGGTGGCGCTACCTTACCAAAGTGGCTAAAACGAAAATTTGCATTATTTCATGCTAATCTCAAATTTACTCATATATATTTTAATATATCCGCAGCTAAAATACCGCTGTAGTTCGTTGAAATCGAAAACAAAAAATGAAAAAAAAAACATATACCACGAAAAATGGATAATGCGAAATAGATGATTTTATATTCACAACGTTTTGGGCTGGGACAGCCTTCCTCTGGTGATTTTAAACTGTAATCAAATATTAAATATTAAAACATCTATTTCGTAGTAGCCATTCTTCATGGTATATTGTTTTTCCATTATTTTGTTTGTTTTTAATATTTCCTTATTAGGAGACATCATATATATATATAAGGGCATTTTTTAATAATATGCATATGAGTGTGATACATTAAAATTTTAAAAAATGACAGACCTGTTAATTTCCTATATATGTATAACCATACTTTTAGAAACAAATTACTATAACACTCTAAGGGTAAATAAATACAAAAATACAAATACTTGAAAACGTATATATATACTAACTATAGAACTTGTTAATTCTCAGTAATTGGCAATTACTACTATTGAATGCTTTGTTCAAAATATGATATCTTGCTTGTTATTGGAATACAAAAGAGATTTTTTTTTCTTTAAACATGCAAAGAGATCATAAAGACAAAATTATCTTAATTACCGAATCAGTGTATTATAGAATACTGTACTTTCAAATAATAAGATGGAAAGCTGCTTTTCCAGTGCCTCATGATTACAATGGATCATTGTTACTAAGAAGTAATGTGTTCAAACTTTACCTTATGATAAAATGATATTAAGATATAATTGATTTTTAGCTAACTAACACAGTAGTATGAAAGATTTCTTGCGAGTGTTAGAGTTATTCTTATTCCATTTTTTATTTTATTTTTACATTTCAAATTCGTATATGTCACTAAAAAAATCCGTTGTTATTAACTTATATTCACTTCAGGGTAGTTTCGTACCGTAAACAGATAACCTTGATTAGCGAACAACACAATATGGAGCATAATATGTAATGTATGTAACACGTATGTAACATTTTTTAATGCATAACCATAATGTGAAATGAAATTGTACAATCCTAAAGCACAACGAAAGCTTCAAAAACACAGACTATTTTTTAAAGAAATAGAAAGAGATCATACAATAACTAAGAACTGTTTGTTTGTTTGTAGTTAAGCACAAAGCTACATAAAGAGCTATCTGTGCTTTGCCCATCACCGGTATCGAAACCCGGTTTCTAGCGTTGTAAATCCGCAAACATACCGCTGTGCCACTGGAGGGGGCAACTAAGAACTGAATTTAGTGAATTCTTTCAATATTTGTCAACATGTCGATAAACGTACTAATATGCTGTCTTCTTATTCGGAATTTAAGGTGTCGTTAATTGGTCTCTGCTCTTGGTATAAACGACAATTACTTAATTGCAGACAAATAATTGCAACTTCTTCATTTAATTAGTTGGATTTTTCTTCCACAACCAGTGCAAGATTTGTTTATTATTCAACTTTATTTTGTAATTATGATACCATAATCAAAATTTTATTAGTTACATTCATCATTCGAACCATAGGTTCCATAACCATAATACTACAATACTGAAGAAGCATGTCTTACTCGGAAAATATAATATCGCAAAAAAACTTAGTATACTACCATAATACTACAATACTGAAGAAGCATGTCCTACTCGGAAAATATAATATCGCAAAAAAACTGAGTATACTACCATAATACTACAATACTGAAGAAGCATGTCCTACTCGGAAAATATAATATCGCAAAAAACTGAGTATAAATGTTGATTATTTAATATTGTAAGACACTTTAATGATTGACTATCTGAGCTCTTTTCTCAAAACTGAAAAGTTACTTTCGAACATAGAATTCTACTGTACTAATTTTCGCGCTAGAAAGTTACTACAGCTTCAATCTAAACCTCATAACTTTTGAATGCCCTTGGTTTGAATATGGTACGTACTAAGGATAACTTAATTTCTGTATGAAGAATTATTTTTATATTGCATTTATATACATTCAACACTTGCAACCGTAAACCTTTCAATAATGAATTCAGTGCTATTTTTTTCTTGTCGTTACTCGAATGTAAAGAGGTGATGATCTAGTAGTTTTATAGACCTTCAACAAATAATCAAGTAAAGAAACTATTCGTACTAAAATAAATACAATGATATAAAATGAGTTAAGGAACAGTTAAATTAACATATGGTTACATTTTCCTCTGTTATAGACACCAAAAAATGAAGTTAAAAAAAGGGAGGTTATTTTTTCCATTATTTTGTCCATCTGAATAGTTTCTGCAGCATCGTACATTAAAGTTGATATTATTTATAACAAATTTATTCATTAGATAATTAGTCTTATTTATTTTGTCTTTTTAGGTATTAAACAGGCATAAATACAGTTTTCGCGTGGAGGTGGTGCTGACGGAACGCCTATAACACTCAAATTCATATGCACACACACACACATATATATACACACTTAAATATGTATGTATATATGGAACAAACAACGTCGATTGCACGTAACACCTGCTAAAACAGTAAGCTATCCTGGAAGCTATTAACAATCTTTGGTTAGTGTTGTACTTATAAGGGAAATTTGAAATTGACATCTGCCTATGCCGTTAACCCAATTCTTTGAACTGTTTCACAACAAAGTCAGATAATTTCAGCTGTGAACATAAATCTGTATATTTTCTATTCTGTCATAATAAACGTTGGAACAAAACTTCGAGAAGCATCAGTTCCTTCATGCTGTATTTTTTATGTATAAATAAAATTAAAAAATAGGGAAACATTCGTACTCATATTATATGCTATCAAAATATTTAGAGAAAAATTTGTCGGAATTTTCAGAATCAAAACTTTCACACATTATTGATAAAGCCATATATATGTTAGTATTAATTAGTTTTCTAAAATTTTAAAATTACGCAATAAAATATGTTAATTTAGTTGACGGACGAAGCTTTTGCTGGATTATAATTCAAATACGCGAATTGCCTCAGTAATGCCTGTCCCCTTATCTACTTAAAATTTGTTTTATATATATATATTTACTGAAGTGTATCAGAAGATAACTTGTAGACGAATATTTCAGAAACAGTAATTCACTGAAAAACTCGCTTGTTCACAAAGCTCCTCAATAATTTCACAACTAATAAACATATTGTCGATACAGATAATTCGTTATGATAATACCGTTCTATACATAGAGAAAGTGAACTTTAGACGGTCATCGTTTAATTATAATTACACTCAGTCCTCTTTTCTAGATATTAAGAAGGACCATGATTTACTCGGCAATCAATAGGAGATGAAAAACTATACCTATTTATTGAATGATAACGTGATATACCACAGATGAATGTTTGGCTGGGGATCACTAAGATAAAGGTGAATGGGCTATTATTTTTCCATAGACCCAACTGCTTGCATCACAAAGTATCTAGATATGCTTCAACAATGTTTGAAGCCACAACTTTTATCTCACGGCATCCTTGACAGAGTTGTTTCCAGCAAGATAGAGCACCACCAGATTATGCTATCATTTTGCGCGATTATCACGATAAGCTCTTCCATGATTGATGGATACAGTGAGGAAGAAACAAGAAAGATCACCAGACCTCATACTATTTGACTTTTTTCATGATCTTGCGTGAATTGCAGTAAAGTCCGTAATCTGGTAAATCTGTGAAATCGCATCTGTTGTTGGTGGTTAAAGATAAAAAACAATAACTAGGGAGAGCTAAAATCAGTTAATTAAAGTTAATTAGATCATGATATACATTCATTGCGCCCATAGTGAAGGTATGAAGTAATAAATAACATAAAACATTATTATATTAAGATATATTGTGACAAAGCAAATTGCATTATTCGATTTTCAGACAGATTTCACGAACACATCTCGAAACAAGTCAGGCGCACAACGAAATAATAATCAGATTATTTCTATTATATCCAAGCCTGGTATAATCCAAAATTGGTTGACATTTTCATTTTGAACTTTGACTTCGATCCAGCCAAACTATTTGCAGCTTTTGAAAAACACAGTTAGAGGAAAAAACAAAAAATTGGACAGCTACAAAAATTGCATCGCAATTATCAAGAAATAACTTTTAATCTAAAGTGAAACATTAAATCGACACTGAAAATAATAATATACTGGACCCTTTAAACTATAAGATGGTCTATTCATCAAAAATCAGAAAAATAGACCCCAGCAGAATCCTACTAAATAAAGTAAGCATCCATCGGAATTCGCGAATTCCAAACCCTCTAACTGACGATAGGAATGATTAGTTGACATAAGAAACCGACAGACTCGTACCAGTACGGTCGCACCAACGAATGTACACGCAGAGCCGCCAGATGATACATTTTTTTATGTTGACTCGGAAAACCTCATACTCTTAAAATGTACAAACTATTCTCGTTTCATTACGTCTGTCGATAGTTCATGCAGATGATTGTTCGGGAAAAAAAAGGATTTTAACTGAATACCGTCTAAAAGCGTTTTGATATTAGCTTGTCTACCTTTCGAATATGAAATGAATAGTTTGGACTACGAAAGGATTGTTTATTGTTTATTTAAAATTAAGCACAAAGCTACACAAAGGCCTATCTGTGCTCTGCCCACCACGAGTATCGAAACCCGGATTCTATTGTTGTAAGTCCGCAGACATACCGCTGTGCCACTGAATTTTTTACTGAATATGTTTAGCAACTCTTCTGGTAGAAGATATTACATACTTTGAATCTCAATCTTACATAGATATTTCTGACTTACACTTAATTGCTCTCATTTTATATTTTCTACCCTCTTTGGTTTTTAATTTAAAAACATTGATGGAATGATATTTTACGAAGCATTTTGTGTAGACAAACTAACTATTTAGATATCTATAAATTTTGTGGGCTTAAATTGTTATTGACCTAGATATAGTAATATACAGCCCCTAATGGAACTGTAACCTATATAAAAGCTATTGTGGGTCACGACTTCTCACGTCACGCTTAATTTCTCGAAATAGGAGTCATAAAAGCCAAAATGCATTTATCCGGATAGAATATTTCGATTACTGTCTGCCCATTACGATTTTAGTGACGGGGGTGCAAGGGGCCGTGAGGGTTGGGTGAATAAAACCTTATAAGTGTAGTGAGTGTTGGTATAATAAGCCTAGAGTAAAGACGTAGAGTGGGATCACCTAGCCTATAACCAAATGCATAAAATTCATTATGAAAGTAAAAATATCGATTCAATTTTAAATTTAAATCGTTTCTGAATTAAGTTATTTCCTTTTATATCACCAACGTTTTAATGAAAAACAAACCTCTTTAATCAAAAGTGACTCTAATTTAAGAAATCAACAAATATTTTTTTCCAGTTTTGATGTCTATATATTTCATTTTATTCTTTCAGTAAATAGACTAGCAGCATCATTAGGTTACACTTTTGTTGCTAAGCGACATGAAATAAAAGCCATTGTTGGAACGTCGTGTTACCAAAACACGTTTGCTTTTCTATATATTAACCTAACTGATTTTTACCAAACATTATTCTATGAATACGCCACGAATTCATTTTATGAATGATCTTAATTTTGATTGGCTCACAAAGGAATTTGCCGAAGTTTGACTACCTCGACTGTACTTTTCTGCCTCTTTGTTGGTCATGTATTATTTCGAAAAATTTATTTATTTCAGTTAGCTATGAAATGTGAAATTAGGTATACTATAGGGTGGGAGTAGTAATACTTACCCCTTCATATTTGATGGGGTTATACGTTAGTATTGCATAAATCATCGCGGCTAATAAACGTCTTCTCAAGTTCCTCTCATGTGGCTTGAGCAGACATGAGTGGTATTTAATACCGCCAATGATCATATAATTGATTTAAACACCTCTATAACCGTTTTTACCCCGTGAACATATAAATGTAAATGTCCTGTTATGTATTTCGGCTCATCCTAAGTTCGCCACAACTAACTCTAGCTTTGACCATTCTTCAATATTTTCCCGTCTCACAATTATCTACACAGTCGTAGGTAAAGGAATGTTCGGACATTCCCTCACTCGATTCCTTTTTGATGTTACTTTAACTAACAATACATACTAGAATGATTAATATATGTGATTTTGTTTTTATTATTAAAATATTTTTATAATAATTTTTTATTCGTATACGCATTTAGGACTCACTAGCCTTGTGAGATACTACTGGAATTGCGTTGAAAAATATCACTGTCAGTGAAGTTATCCAACTAGTAAAGTATTGTTTGTAATTAAGCACAAAGCTACACAATGAGCTATCTGTGCTCTGCCCACCACAGGTTGTAAGTCCGCAGACATACCGCTGTGCCACTGGGCTGGCAAAGTAATGTATTCCGATCGTTATCATTAGAGCGCAAGAACAGTATATTAAACTTGCTATATTAATTACTTAGTTGAGTTTTAGTTCTGATCTATGTAGATAGCTTAAGCAATTGCTTTGATCATAAGTTAATATCTTGTTGAAATGTCAATACGATCCTGAAATTAAATTCTCACTTGAATTCCACACAAAAATGTCCTTGTGAACTATCCATTCTTCATTCAACTTAGAGACTACAGTGAAGAGAAATATATATATATAGCTCAAACATTTTCGTTGTAAATCTTGTAAACTTATATATTGAAATATACTTGTTTGGTGTAGGTTAGACCTACATTTTAGAAGAATGTTCTGTAAAAAGAACTAACATAGTTCAAAGTTAAGTTAGGAAATAATGATACAGGTTAATTCTTGCGCTGTCACTATTAACTCCTTTAAAATCCTTTAAAGTGTCTGTAAACATTTTAATCTCCAAAATGTTCGCTCTTACATGTCAACAATTTCAATATTATATAAGTGAATTAACACTGCATCATATATTGAGTATATTGAATAAGATAAAATCAAACATCGTGTGAGTAAAAGTGCTTTAACATGACTTTGCATAAGGTAAGACTCAACATATAAACATTTCTGATTTTTGGTTTCTTACAATAATTTCTATAATAAGTCAAACTTTTAGCTACCATACTGTATGTAGAAATATAAGTACATTATTCTAAAAATCCCTAATTAATACGATTATTTAAGTTCTTTATATATATACGGTTAAAAATATAACACATATTATTATGAAAACCCATCTCATTCACTTCCATACACATTATTAAAAACTGTAAGACTATCTGTATGCCGTATGTCACTATTGGCTTTTGTTAAAGAAAAAAAAAATTAAGAAGAGATCACCTGCCCTCGTAACCTAAACGACCTCTGTAGCACTAAGTGCTCCCTACTATCCATCTTTGTTGCTTTACTTGTATCATAGCGTCTGCTTATTATTTACGCAACAACAGCCTTATTTGGCAGGTGTTGTGGTTCTGCTATAATGACCAACACGTGCCATTTCTATGTCACATTGCGTAGCACGCATCCATCTTATCGCTATTGCAAGAGAAAAAAAATCTCCGTATATTACACAGAGTCAAGAAATACAGTGAAAATGATTACTTTAAAACTTTGTTTACTCTAATGTCTATTTGATTAGTCATATTTATTTTTTACATACATTTGCAACGTGCTTCTATGCAGATATGTTACTTTTGATATTTACTCGAAACATGTTATATACAAATGAAATCAAAAATCGAACAGTTCTCCCTATACTTCCTGTGTAAAAATGGCTATACATTACTTGTTTTTTTACATTTCTGACTAATTTCCTAGATTTCTATACACATAACAGTTAAGACAAGTAAAAATAACTAGGGATTCTTTTGAACCAATAGTTATATTATATCTCAAGCCCCCCAGTGGCACTGCGGTATGTCTGCGGATTTAAAACTCTAGAATCCGGGTTTTGAACACGTGGTGGGCCGAGCACAGATATCCCATTGTGTAGCTTTGTGCTTAATTACAAACATACAAACAAACAATTATATCTCAAATATCAATTGTTTGTACTGCGTTCTGTCTTTCATAAAAAACAATAAACATTTGGTGATTTAATATCAAATGTTCATGGATGAATGACCTAACAACTTACAAATATGAAAATGATAATCGTGAGCAAAACATTTTTATTGCAATATATATGGAACACAAATCTAAAACTTTTGATATATGATTTTGTTTTGAACTGAAAAAATATAATAACAATTAGCTGGAGTACCCGTCCCCTGGACGAAAGTTGTGTAAATTCATGATTAATGGAAGGTTATTTTAGGAC
>NW_013665652.1:1481151-1507677 GCF_000517525.1 Limulus polyphemus | reverse complement strand
TGATGAAGATCCATCAACAGGAGGCAAAAAAAAAGTGGTAAAAAACGCCCATAAAAACCGCAAAATGCAAAAATGAAAACTTTCATGTATCTCTCCATGGACCCAATGAACCTCTTTACATCCTGCGAAGTAGTTACTTGGACATACAAGAGACAAAGACTACTATTATATATATATAGATAGATAGTTATGTAATCTTTGAAAATAATATAATTTATCTACGACTTATGATTATATGTGTGCATCGTATACCTATGATAACAGAAATCAAAGTAACGTTTATGATTAGCATATAGATAAAATTATATACCTAAAAGTTCGTTATGGTGCGATCATCTGATAATTGTTTTCCAAAACTTGCGGTGAATTTTATAAATAGTACTTTGAACGTATGTAAGCTACAATATAAAATTTGTTAATGAGAATTAGTGTTGACGCCATTTTTACGTGATGAGCTATTATATATTTAGCTGTTAATCAAAGCATGTTAAATTACAAATTGCTAATGAAGTTTTCTAATTTTTTCGCCGGCATTGCAGAAACTTCCATCTTAGTTTCTTCAACTATATACTTAAAAGACGGCGCTTTATATAACCGTCTTTTGTTTGTTTGTTTTTTGTTATTGTGAAAATGATTTGATTGAATGCAAGGAGTTTAAAGAAGGCGAAAAATCACACTTGAGCAAAGCAAGTCGTTTCAAAAAAATTTAATAAAAAAAAAAATTATATTACTTATTTGGGTGACTACATTTTTCTTACAACATTATAACCCATCTGACTTAAGAGCTGATTTGAATTAGAATCAGTCTGCTAAATTGTGGCGAAATGTGTTGAAAAGTTACTTTGCGGTTTCGATGCGATCACGCGAATAAATAATGCTTCCAAACTAACGTATAACTAAAAGTTAAATATATTAGATGTAAGGAATAAACTTTGTGTATTCTGCTCTAGGATGTTGCTAAAAGTAAGGAAACACGCCTTCAAAATATTCCTTTTTTAATTATATTATTTTCTTGTTATAAATAGGAGTAATTTACATTTGTATTTTCGCACAAAGCTGCACAAGGATAACCTGCCCATATTCATCCAAAATTTTGAACTAACAGACTAGATGGAAGGAAAGTAGTCAACAGCACCTGCCGCCATCTTTTGTCTAAAAAATAATGGGATTTCACTGCCATTCTTATACCGCATCAGTGGCCTCCAAGAATGGATCGGGTTTTAGTGACAACGGGATGCGAACTGTAGGCATTTACAGTCTGAAGACAATAACAACTAGGCCACTCCTGACCCTAAGGAAGAGGCTAAAATAAAACAAGAACATTTTAATAGATATAAAAATATAACAAACCAGTCAATGTAGGGAAGGAGTACTTTTTCATGGTGTCTTTTGTTTGACCTTTATCGTGTGTATCACCTGCGGCTGACTTTACACTATACTCATTTATTTTCTTTATACAGACTTTATAGAAAAATAGGCGTCGTTTACAATTTCGCGCTTCAGAGCTTTAAAACCAGCTGCTACAATTTTATCAACGTGGAATTTGTTTACAACACTCTTTCCCTTGGAAAAGGTAAAATCTCAATCAATATATGAAGTTATTAAAACAATATATTTCAATGTGATGATTGATTTCTCTTAGAAAATACTCGTCTCTTTTAACTTTCATTACTGGCCAAGCGTGTCTCAGTGGATCCGAGGTTCTGTGGCTAGAGCTCCAAGAAATAAAGAACAAAAGCAATCATTATCCGCTCTTTCTGGCCATCAGTGAATTATATTCACTATGAGCGGCCCACGAGTTGTTAGTGAGTGGCAGCATTCCATCTAATTTATCGCTTCAAAATTAGGAACGGCTTTGAGCGAATTTCAACAAAATAACTTTCATTACATGCAGTTTATTTTGTAAGTGTGAATTGTTAGAACGAAAACTGATAGCTAGTATAACATTTAATGCTTCCACAATTGTTACTACATTGGTATGAACTGGATATGCATATTACTTTCAAATACAAGATTAAATTGATTTTGGTCCTAAAAAGAACAAGTGAGCACTTGTGCATTATTGAAGATGAAGACAGGAGTAGAAATTCTTTCTAAGGTCACAAAAAGCGACAGCATATCATGAAGAATTGTCTCTTAGTTCTATAAATATACGATAGAAAACTCTTAACTTAGTTGGCTTAGCGCTGTCATCTTTGCTATAACATTTCTTAGCGCTGCAGGAATCCACTTCCTTATCTGCAAGTAATGGATATCACAAGGCTGAAATGTCAGCAGGGAGCTTGATTTTCCGCCTCTCTACAGGAGAAATAAATCCCAAAATTCTATTTAGTCATCATATCGTAGTCTAAATGTCATGAATTCGGCTTTTTATTTATTTATTTATTTTTATTTTTTTGGCATCTATATACAGTATTCTTAACACTGGACACAATATTTTTCACGAGTCTATTTATCTCTCTAGGCTACAGCCATGTATATGGGGGAACTAAAAACAGTTATGGTGAGTGTTACTCAGGAAAGATATGCAAATCAAGTTGATTTCTCTCTGACAACTATCTGTTTATTAGAATAAACAATGAGAAATAATGTGCAACATGCTCGCTGGTTTTGCACAATGTTTATTTTCGTTATATTATAGCAAATATACAGTTTTCTGACGATGTTGTAATAAGAGCAAAACAGTTAAAAAATTTTGAGGCAAATTATAAAACTATAAAGAATATTTATCAATTATCTGTTACAATAATGTATGGAATCCAGGCGTTAATCATGGTATATATATATTTTTTTTCCTACTAATTTATTTTGCATGCTTACTATCCTGTTTCGTCCCGTATTACAAAAAAAAACATTTTTTTTACTTCTATTATTTAACTTTTAACCTAATTTAAGCGTAAAGTTATAAAGCTCCACCTGAAAAAGATTAGAAAATACAAATTCAAATATATATATAAATGAGTATGTATTTGAAATTTTAAGCTTCTTACACCTTTTTTTATTTTTTTGTTACTTGGCATAAAGTTACACAATAAGCTTTCTGTACTCTTCCCACCATGGGTATCGAAACCCGACATTTAGCGTTATAAGTCCTCAGATTACCGTCTTGTCACTGGAGATTGTACGGGGGACTTTTATTGTAATCAACTTATATGTCTAAGAATAAAATTTTATAATATTAATGTCTATGTTACCACATGTTTGCTTAGCTTTTAATGAATAATTCTTATGTACAGCACTGTCTATATGATTTATGAAGAAATATATTTATGATTTAGAGATTTATCCACAAAGTACTATCTATAATCTTATGGCTCTTTTTCAGCATTGTAATCCTAGGATTACCAATGGGCTTTTTAAGTATTTTTATGAACTACTTATGCACCAAATTACATTTGGATCTATGACTTTTTTTGGCTACAAGATCACTGATATCTAAGTGAAATTACTGACGATTTTGCAATTAATCCTACTAATTATATTCCCGAGATTTCCCATGCATCTAAATTAGAAATTCAATTAGTTTATCCAATATTTTGGTGGATTTGTACAAACAAGATCATAAACTGTGGAATGTTGATTTTGAGTTATACCATCGAAGGAGAGAACAAAGCGATTTCAGTCTGAAATTGTGGTCCTCCAGAATCCCCAGGTCCTCTTTAAGTTCGTGCTAGTAAACCCATAACTAACTTTTTCAAATGTATTCTATAATCAGATAATATTTTTATTTTCGAACCAAAAGTCCTTATTTTGCAGTTTTTAAGAGTATAGATCCCTTAAACCCAATTTCAAATTGCATTTGATGCTAGGGCAACTAAAAACAAAAATAACTTAAATGCTTTTCTGATGGGAGGACTAAGTATCAGCTATGTGTGTTTGAGTTAATTAAATCGTAGATTACTCTCTTTCGTTGACTATCAACTAACTATAATATTCACGCGTTGTTTAACTGCAATTTAGGTTAGAAACTTTAAAGGTTGCTCTAGTATGATTTAGAAATTTTTAACTCCTACATTGGTAGATAGTGTGAAATGAGATAATATACCCTTATTTTCTCATTTATAGAAAAGTAGGATCCATCCGTTATAAAATGAAAAGAGTACCAAACTTTGATCTTCTAAATTTTACATTCATTCTCATATTTTTTCAACTTCCTTATTTTTTGTAATAATTTTCTATCTTAATTTGCTAATCAAATCAGAACAGTTGACGAAAAATACCACAGAAACAGATAAGCTTAATTTCAATATTTTTCATTGTTTGTAAAACGATCCTTGCCAATATAATGCTTAATGTCTATCAGTTTAACCACGTTTATTTGGAAATTCTGAAGTTTATGTAACTTTATCGTATTTAATATTTACATCTAATTATTATTTTTGGAGTATTTTGTGTTCAGAACCTAAAGTATCCATAACCATTAAACTGGAACATTAATTACCTGTTCTGCTGTAATTTTATAACATTTTAGAGATTTTGTTTGGGTTCTAGAAATGTAAGGTACAAAGAAAGTTTGCAATTCTCTATAATGTCATCCACCATTTTTTATCGATATTAAGTAAATGAAGGGACTGCATTTCATATTATAATTCCAAAATTGACTGAACTTGTTTTCTTTTAGCAATTACAGTTTCATTAAATATACCTGAAAAAATACCGCAATACTTTTAAAACCTTTCTTTATTTTGTTGACCTTACTGGTTTTTGTAAGTACACTACATTGAATATTAATGTAATAAACATTTTCAAACCATTATATTTAAACAAAATTAAGTTAGTTTTATTTCATAGCTCCTAGTGAATTTTGAAATTATTGTTTTTCATGACTAAATGAAAATAGTGTATTTCCTAATATATATATGTATTAGGTAATTATATATTAATTACCAAGTACATAATTAATATAGATTTCGTAAATAATACTCATTTAAAAATAAAATTTCCTTAGATATGCTTCACTAAATTATTTTAGACTTGAATTACAAATCCGTGTGAAGAACTAGTTAGTCTATGCTAAGTTGACTTTAATCTCCTAATGGTAAAGTAATTCATCCTCTTTTATGTACGATAGGAATCATGTTTTAAATTATTCATGTCATTTCTCAAAACTATTTGTAGATTACAAATTATTATAGAATCTAGAGACCTAACTAATGAAATATATGGGCAAAAACTAAACTAAGTATTAGCGCTTTGTAAAATCATTGATGTTTTTTCGAACGAGTTATCATTCCTCTGTACAGTAGGATTTTCCCTATGATTACACTCGAAACAATGGCTGAACCTCTTTCCTCCAATCGTCACTTTAAATTTTCTCCCACAATTCTGACATCTTCTCATCTCTGGTTCTGGAAATTAAATAAAGACAATAAAATGTTAAAAGAAAACAAAACTATTTTACACTGGATATTTTTGCACATATAAATAGCTATGCAAATATAAAAACGTATATAAACGATAGAAGTAAATAAATCAAAAGTACCCTAGCAAGAGATTTATCTACAGAATTAGGATCCATTCAAGATGGTGACATATCGTCTATCAGATTTAACCCTCAATCAGAAAACTTACAAGTAAAAAGAAATTAGAACCATAAAAATAAAACGACCGCAGATATGAAATCCAAAGTCCATAGCATTTCTCGACATGTGGTCAGCGCTAAAAATAAAAGTATGGTTTGCCTCTAATGAAGAAACATCTACTTTTTTAAAGCTCTCTGGTTATAGGGTTAATCGTTTTGTGGTATAATTAAAGTTACCTAAATTAAAGATGTATATCGATTTTATTGTAACAAGTTTGACAGTTTTCCATAATATTTCTAGAATATTAGTATTTGAAAAGATTATTATAAATATATGATTCGAAAGATTTTACTAAATTGACTATATTAGAAAGAAATTATGGAATGTTCTAGTTTATCAGAAATTCTCCAATGCTTAAGTAAACTGAAAATTTAAGATAGATATATATATATAATGAAAATATTGTGAATCGAGGAAAGTCCATGAATTTGGAAAAAAATCAAGAATTTTTACAAGATCAAGAATTATTTCAAATCTTAATTCATGTGCAAGACTTGCGAATAGAGATTAAATCTAATAGATGTATCTCATTTCTGCCTGTAGGTCCTACATCCACTGAGACATCTACAAGTATACATTTTACCTTTCCCACATTGTAGTTTGTATCTTATTTTTGTTTTCTGTCTTTTACGTGATCTTATTTTAGTTTGTTTTGTAGAACTTAATATCATTTCTCAAAATAATCCAAAGTAAGATAATTATGTTTGCTCATACGCTTTTTTCCTTTAGATGTTAGAAGTGACGTACTATTGCGTTATCTTTATGTATATATATCTATATACAATTGCAATTTTAGACAAATATTAAGTGTCTTTGAAAAAGTAAAATACGATAATTTATTCTGTGTTTTACTATTTGCCTAGGCATTTAGTAAAAGTTAAATAGCGTATAACGTAACCGAATATTATTTTGAACATCAGGCTAACAGTAATAACACAACCAAGTTATTAACGAATATAGACAGACTAGCGAACTCGTGGACCTATGGCCCACATTTACAGGGCTGCTGTAATGTAAATTTAACGCTTGAACTACTATTTTGTGCTTTTTCAGTTCAATGATCATTGCCGCTATATTGCAAATTTAATTTTTTTAACCAAGTTACGAACGGTAATTAGTAGACCTACTTATTTACATGCTCAAAAGTAAATCAATGTCAAATTTTGGGTCCGCTCTAGCGGAATCCCCGTAAAAGTGTTTTCACGAAATACCCGGATTCCTTAAATAGCGGGGCAGTTAATCAAAAAATTGGGCACTTTGAGTTAAAAGCGTGAAAGTTGGCTCATTTATACCTTAACACATACTGAGTATTTCTGGATATGGAACCCAGTCAGCAATGCCTCCTGGTGGCAATGAGAGTGACAATTGTCAATTTGAATTGCAATGTCTGAGACTTTGTACATATACTTCATATAAGGTGAAGTTATATCACTTGAAGAGACGAGAATGGATAGATTATAATTAAGCAGAGTGATTGAATGTCTTGAATAAGGTAGTTAAAGGTTCTAAGCACTTATAACCGCAGAATCATCGTTTTATTAATTGAAGTTTGATTAGTATATGTAGTAGTTTTGACTGTGTGAATCAATAAATATTCATCTTATGTAAAACAATTTTTAAATGTATCATAACAATTCATACTTACCTTTATTTGATTTTCTTCAGGATTTCCATGGGAAACAGACAACCCAGGCCTTTAACTACTGAAGGCAGACCTAACTAGTAGCTATGTCAAAACAATACAAGCTTGTAGATACTGTTTGGCCTAAGAACCTCAAGAGTGACTGTCGATCCTTTTGACTGGAAAAAGTGTATCCTTTCCGAGTCTGAAGCTCAAGGGCCCTTACAATGTCCTGCAAACTCCGAGAGAAAAGATATTGGAGCTGGATACAAATATGTTGCTGAAAATATCCAGTTCTATGGCCTTAATGTAATGCCTGTAAATATAGATATACAAGAACTGGATGCAGGCTCTGCAAGACACAAGTTATGTAGAAACAAAACTAGTAGTTTGAATCTTGGAAGGACATGTAAGAAGAAGTATGAAGAATCAAAGAAGGCAAGTACTGTAAAAACTAGAATATCCAAGCAGAAATCAAACAGAAAGAACAGATACATTTGTGTATTTTCTATGATGATGTATCTGGTTCTGTTGGCCGTCATGAGGCATCAATATTCGATATTGATTTCAAAGTACGAAAGTGTGCAACTGAACTCAATGACATAAAATTGTTGGCAAAACTTGCAGTTGGTTGACCTGGTGGTAATTAATGCCCAATACCACACAAAATGATTGGCTGAGCTACACAAACATGCACAACAGGTAGGCAGAGATACAGCACCTAGTTCAAGTGAAAGCTTTCTACTTTGCTGAGCTAGATTCACATATTGAAACATTTCAAGAATCAACCAAAGCAAAACCAGTATTCAGTATGGCAGATCTAAGGAACCTGTACTCCTCAAGATTACAGGAACTTGGTGTCCAGGCTGTACAGGTGCACACCACTAGACTAACGAATAGAATATTCGCAGCAATTCCAGACTTAAGAGCCCACAGTCAAGGCACAGAGGTCCTAGAAGCATTTGATCGAGACATTGGAACCGCACTCAAACAGGCCTGTAATCATTATTTTGATTCTGAGGCGTTAACACTAGCAAAAGAGCAAATATCATCTATGTAGATGTATTCACGCTGAAACAGATATTTGACAGAGATTTTCTGTCGAAGGGACCAGATATCAAAGAGCAATCTACTGAAGTGCATCCTCTGTCCCATGAATCTTAGACCATCTCACAACTCTTGGTGTTTAACACTGACTGTGAAGTCAAGAATTAGCTAAGGTACCTCTACAGCAAGTCATAGGCACAGCAGTGACAGGGAGACATCAGTACCAATCTATCTTGCCTTGGACTTGTTAATGCGCTCTATAACATGGAGATGTGCATCTCTTATATTCACTTGCTTGCCATTTCTATAGACATAGCCAACCAAGTGCGTGTCACTTATGAAGATGAAATGGTGATGTGCCCTTCAAAACTTTCGAAACATATCCTTACAACAGCTGATGTTCATAATACAGACATAACCCGAGCTCAACAACAGCATCAGATTCATTTCATGGTACTGACATTTCTTTGATGAAACACCCAACAGATGGGGCTCAAGGGACAGCACGTGATATCCCAATTATTTATGGAAGTGTTCAAAAGAGGAAATACGTTGCAGCAATGCCTGTATCATACATCATTGTGCCTCAAGCAGCTTTTACAAACAATGACCCTTTTGTGAGTGATACATTAGGACCTGCAAAATCAACATTGCTTACTTTAGCTAATGCACTGGTAAAGCATTATGAGTGGGTAGAGTATATGAGGCAGCTATTTGGAAAATCAGAGTTGAATAAAGACGATTTCCTCTCATCGGCAGCACACCATGCTTCTTTACAAATACCAGTGACAGGACTTAATACAACAGTTGTCCTCATGCCATTGTTTTTGAAAGTGCGCATTCTATTGCTATGATACAACATTCTGTGAATGTTGTCAAGGCTGCTGTTCAACACCTGAATCCAGGTCAGGTTCCGGTACTCGTAATGGACCAACTACTGTTTGCTATTGCTAAAACAATACAATGGAACTTTCCTGAAACACCTGGTGAGGACATATTCCTCATCATGTTTGGTGGACTGCATGTTGAAATGGTTGCATTCAAGATCTTGGGAGACTAGCTTTAAGGTAGTGATTGGATAACTGTCATCTGCTTTGCTGGTATCGTTACAAATGGACTAGCTGATTCCTTGATCAAAGCTACACACACCTCACTACGATCAGACATGCCCACCAAATCATAGCAGCTACCCTCTACATCCTTCAGCACCAATCCCATGATAGGTATAAAACAAATGTCCCAAACAGAGAGGAACCTTTGGATTTCACAGCATGAAGTGAGAAAATGTCAGCTGAACAACCCCAGTTTCAATATTGGTCACTGAATAAATACAGATATAATGTTATATGGCACAAAGTATTGCACATCTATAAGCTCCATTCTGTATCTGGGATCCCTAAATGTACAATTAGATTTGTCATTTATGTCGCTTTTGAATTTAATATCAACAATTGAATCTGCTTACAGCCATAGCGAGCATTACTGTGCATATTTCATTATCAAGCATAAAACTCATTTACTTTATAGTAGGAGTTAGTTTGAGGGTGGTTCCATATAAGGGTATGTTTAGGCTATATCATTGTTTAATGCTTTTAACTCAAAGGGCATGATTTGGGTCAAAATCCTGTGTTAACCATCCCACTAAAAGGGTTGGGTGAAAAGTTTTGCCTTTGTGCAAACCTCGGGCCGAGACGATTCGTATGGCACCATTTAGAAGTTGAGTACAGAAGTTTAGGCGAAGATATGTGACAAATGCAAAGAGACACTAAATCTTATTATATAGATATTGGCAGAAGCTATTATTAAATTGATAGTCACATCTGCTTTACTTTTTAAAATGTCAGATATTTCACCAAAATCAGTTAAAACTGTTTTGTAATAGTGTAGATTGCTTCACGTATTAAATCTATGTTTATTATTTTTTCTATAAATTGTATGCTAAATTATAATAGCTTTCGCAGCTTCATAAAAATAAAATAATGATTCAATGCTATTTTATTAGTTTCTAAATAGGAAGCAAAAAACTCTGCTACTAATAAAACTGAAGATATATCACTGTAGTTATAATTCTGTTTGATTTCGCAAGTCTACTAACATATCATGATCAAAGAGTCTCAACAAAGCATGTAATTTACATTATATTACCAAAAATATTCAGTCAATATCGAAATATGCAAGGTCGTTACTTCACAATAATTTCTAATAGGGTGTTGGTCCACCTCTGACACAAAACATAGCTCTGATTTTGTCACTCACACTTTTTTTTTCCAAATTTTTGTAGATATCAGGCGTGATACTGCACCATTTTTCCTTCAGAAGAAGTGCCAATTTAATAGTGGATTGGGGTCTGTCGGCTTTGTTATTTTTGTTCTCTAATAAGTTATTAACAGACACTATAGTATGGCAAGATACGTTGTCATTATGATAGACGTAACGGCCCTCACTGTTGTATTGTATCAAAGCTGGTAGTGTAGTGTTGTCCAAAAAGTTGATATAAGATGAAGCATTCATCTTTCCCTTCACTACAACCAAATGACCTCGTCCACAGTATCAAAAACAACTCCAAAAAGTTACGCTTCCTCCACCACTCCTCACTGTTGAAACAACACAGTCATAAGTATAGAGTTCGGCCGGATGATGCCAAATTCAGACATGTCCATTGGATGCAAACAACGTGATACGCGCCACTGATGAATAAACCAATGTCGGCGTTCCAGACACCACTTTGGTCGACGCTTGTATTCAGGCTTGTGAGCAGTAGCTCTTCCAAGAAATATTCAATCGAGCATTTCCCTTTGGACGCACTGTCCTTGATTCCAATGTGTTCATTGATTTTGTGGGTGATGCATTTACTAATTTACTTGCGGTTACTCTTTACCAGACAATTTAAGATTTTTCTGCCAAGATTTTTCAAAAATGTAGATTTTCTTAAGCTAATTCCAACTTAGACTATTCTGAGACTATTACACACAGCTGACTTGCGAAGGCCCCATACGAAGGAAATGAGACGACCACTCATATCCCTTACTTAGCAGCACCAAATAACTATTCCAGTTGAAGGTCAGTTAGCTCTTTACTTCGTGGCATCTTGAACTGTGATCCTATGCCTGTTGCTTACCTGTACAAAAGCACGTGTTTCTTCTCTGTGAGGGGAAAATACGCACATGTAGAGGCTGGGAAGGATGATTTCAAGTTTAGGTTTAAGATCCTAATATTTTTTATAATAAAGTGTACATACAGATTTCTATTTAGAAAATGCATACATATTTAACTTTAAATTCTGGAAACAATACCGTATGTAATAACAATCTACTGGCATATTTTTAGCGAAAAGAAAACTGAAAATATTAGTTTAGAAGAGTGAAACATTAATATATCTGAGTTATTTAATGCTGCAATCTGTTATGTGATTATATTCAAGGACATTTAAAATGCAAACTTCATATAAAGATCGCAGAAGATGGACTGATTACTACACCAATGCACGCCATAAAGGTATATTAAATATCCAATATGTGTGTCATTGGGGACGTTATTATTTATTTAACACAAAACTACACAGTTGGCTATTTGCGCTCTGTCCTGAACGAAAAATAAAACCAAGAATTTTAACGTTGTAGCTCCGTAAAATTACCGCTGACACACCAGGAGACTATCAGTCAGAAGGAAAGTATGTTTTCCACTACATATTTGGGTAAATTTCTATTTCGTTAATTGAAGAACAGTACGTCTTGACTTTTAAGAGAAGTACTTTATAATCGGGTTGTACAACCATTATGACGGCTGGAATGCCAACTTTACCTATTACTCTTGTGTGATCTGTGTTATTTGTAGCTTCTGTTTTTAAATTAATTTTTTTTCTCATTTTCTCTTCCGTATCATTTCGAGCAATCCTTCCCACAACTAGCTGAAGATATTGATGGACAGTTTGAAAAGTGAAATGATGTGGGCTTCAGTACACCTAGTTGCTATTAATTTTTGAGTTATGTTTCCTTTTTAGTTTGCATGTGAAAGTTATGAAAAAAAGTTGAAACCTAATAGACAACTGTGTGGGGTACCTTTTCTTTAAGATACATTTCGCTCTTTCCTTAATGAATTTTGTACCTTAGCTTTATTTTTTTGTCTTATTTCTATGCTCACTTTTACTTGTTTCATGGAATAATTAAACATTATCCAAGGTAAGTAAATATGTTTGTGTTATTCTCTCTTTCCTCTTGATGTTACAATTAACATAACTGTTGGGTTACATTCAAATTCGAATTCGATGACGAGAAACCGACTTTGAGACTAATAATGCTTGGAGACGGCTTGAATGAGTAATGACGAAAAACTTTAATATAAGTTTAACATAACAGCCAATGTACAACGTTTCGACAAGGTTTTGTCATCATCAGGTTGTACATTTGCTGTTATGTTAAACTTATATTAAACTTTTTCTTCATAAACCATTCAAACCGTCTCCAAGCGTCATTGTTGGGTTACATATCTATATATATATATACGCACACACACATTATGAGTATTGTACAACTTTCAGTTATCAAGTTCGCTTATTATAGGATGTGGTGGTAAACAAACTATCCCCCCCAAGAGGCTACAGTAAGCATACAGGCAAGCTTACAATTCTCCGCAGTGGACACAGCAGATAATCCAATATGGCTTTGCTATAACACAAACAATCAAATATATATATATATACATAATAAGTGTCAGCTAAAAATTAAAATTTTAAATTCAGGCTGTTACATAACGCTGACACAAAATAAGTTTGATTATGAAAGTGTAGATGGTAGGAAAATCATTCTTGAGCATTTTAGTCTGACACTTTACATTTTAATCTTATCAGACTAAAACGTTTCTTCCTTTCATTCCTATATCAGCAGTTTGTTTATTGCTGAACAGAAATGTGTAGATTGAGTAAATTACAGAACAGAAATATAAAACATATTTGCTACTTGAGCCTCTTACATTTTGACCAATCACTAACGTTTTGCTAGTGATTTCTTCAAATAGAGGTTTCTTGATATAGTTTTTGCAGTTCACATGTATTTTTGCTATAAGATTTATTAAAGCTTTTATGTTGGAGTAATTTAGATAATGATATATTAAAGCTTTTATGTTGGATTACTTTAAATAATGATTTATAAGTTCTGCACGATCTCAGTAACAGACGTGAAATAGCTTTTTAGGATTTACGTTTAAATCAAGGATAAGTTAACACGTCAGTAAGTGTTTACCGATATGAAACTCTTTAAAAAGTTATGTTCATATTGTTTTTTTAATTTATTCCTTACAAGACTGTTTTACTACCGTCTTTCACAAAGATGTTCGATTATTGTTGTTTTTTGTAATAGAAAAGTAATATCTAAAGCAAACTAAATTACTTGAAATGTGTATATATAGATATATTTCACTAGATACAGCTTAATCAATCTATTATTAAAGGAGACACTCACCTCTATGTAGGTTTAAGTGGTTCTTCATATTTGTCTGCTTGCTGAACCCTCGACCGCATACATTACATTTGAAAGGCCAAGAACCATTATGAATATACATATGACTCTTTAAGTCCCCTGGTGTAGGGAAGGACTTGTCACACTCTGTGCATTTATGTGGTTTTTCCTGTTTCAGAATAAATGGGTTTGATTAAACTTTCATTCAGATCTTTATTCTTTTATTTGGTTTGTATTACCTATCATTTATCCAATAAAAGAAATGAAGGTATTACATCGCAAAGGCTGTTTCATAAAAACTTGTAAAACGTTTTTTTTCTGCAATTATATATTGTTAAGTCAAAAACGTTTCTATTATATTAAAGTTACTACGCAAATCTGACTTCTTCTGAAAAAAAATATATAAACTTCGTATATATAGTAATATTATATATATTATATTCACCTCCTTAATCAATGAAAAATATTAACTGATATTTTCCGCTGAAGATCGAAATGTGCATGTGAAGATGTACTAAAATCTTTTAATTCAGATCCTAATCTGAAACACCTAGTTACGTTCTAAAAAAATACTTTTTTTCAGTAATCACTGCTTAAAATTTACTTCAACAACTACAAGTTTCATTCATTCTGATATTTTCTCTTTTCCGAAAGGCTCCAAAAATACAAAATAAACTTCCACTAATTAAAGGATAACTAATTTGACGTCTTTGTTCATTTTACAAGGAGAAAAAAAGTGAGTTTACAAAGAGAAAACGTTTTTAAAATCATTCCCGCAAGTAGAAATAACGTTCGTTCAAAATAGTTCAAAGTTTGTTTAAAAAAAAAAGGTACAGGCACAATTTTAAAGAGAAATATGCATCACACTGCTAGTTTAATTATAAAAGCATTGTACTTGTGGTAATGTCTTCCCATCGTGTATATTTTATTTACTGAAATGTATTTATATAGAAATAAATAGTGATTAATCTATAAGGCAGGTAAGTGACGGATTTATATTAAACATGTTTAAAAGTTTAATAAAATATCCTTCAGGTAATATGGTAATATCACACAATTAATATAATATTTGTTAGAACCTAACATAAGCTTTTTTGCGAATAAAGATAATGTATGTCAATTTGAACATATCAAAGAATTATGAAACAATATTATGAGCAAAACGTGTTTACACAAACATTTGAAACGTTTACACATAACAGCAGAGTAAAATCGTATCTATTCACATTATTTTTAATATAGCTGCTGTGATATATCAATTGAAGATACTTCACAAGAACCACACTGTACATATAAATATATAGATATAAAGTATGAAGTTTTCTATTTTCTCATTAGTATTTATTATTATTTTAATAAAAACATATTTCTGCATAGTTCTGTTATTCCTAACATAACTGTCCTATTTAATCTAACGCTATTTTCACTGACCTATCAACAAAGCATTACCTTACTGTGTGTCATCCGATGATAGTAAAGGTTGGAACTGGCTGTGAATCTTTTTCCGCATACTAAACATTGATGTGGCCTTTCTCCAGAGTGAATTCGTCGATGTGTGTTCAAAGAACTTGATGTACTAAATCCTTTCCCACAAACGTCGCATATATGTGGTTTTTCTCCTAGGAAAGCCATTAATTTTTTTATGAATTGTGTTTTTACATTCTTCACAATTTCATAACACATTAAAGCATACATATATATATCTAAAATCTCTCACAGAATAACATTCCCGGATACAAGTGTTACTGATAGTAACTTTAAGCTAATTTTTATGACAACAACATTTACCTTTATAGCCACTAGTCAATTTATTCTATTGTTAAAAGTAATGAACCAAGTTGAAGAGTGATTTCTAATACTTTAAAATAGGTCAACAATGTTTTTTTTTAACACCACTTAAAGACTTTTACCATTTGCAACATTACTGGAAGTTGGATTGTTTGTTTAAGGTGGAATATAAGAAAACGTATCCCAATTTGCACAACTCCAAAATTGAATAAGTTTAATATATTAAAATAAATTAATGTGTTTCAATAAATTCTATTTTTAAGTGCGGCGATTACATAGCTTATTTTAGGTCAACTTTTATTTCCCTTGTTTCATAATCTGAGAGTTTTAAAGGTTAACTCCATATATAAAACTAATATTACTAATACTGTCAGAAAGTATAAAACGACTACATTAAATAACAGATAAAAGTTGTGGTAATAGCTCATTTTTAAGCCATACGTCTGTTGTATGTTATGAATTACGCACAGTTTCCTTCACAGTGTTTGGTTAATGTGGACACAACTGTTAAAATATTAAGTAAAAATATTTTCACTTGATTGCAGTCTGATTGAATGTGAGGATATGGGTACTTTTGAGTTCTGATGTCCGCAAGCTTATATTGTAAATAGAAAATGAAAGGAGTCAAATTTAAAGTTGTTCACTTTGTCTACCAGAAGCTTTAGATTAAAACAAAACGTTACTTCCAAAGAATAACAAAATTCCAGTACCTGAGATTGAACCAATGCATGGTTCATGTTTAAATTGCCTGGAAACGTGTACTCGTGCACATCTTGTTTCTACTTGAGAAACATACTCAAGTTGTTTATTACTTTACATTGCTATTGCCATTATTCTCAAAAATTAGGCCGGGCGTAGACTAGCGGTTACAGTGTCTGGCTCTGGATTGAATAATCCGGCTTTCGAGAAGTGATGCCGCTGAATATTCTCTGCACTTTTAGCTGTGAGCGTGTTATGTTAGTGACAGCGAACTTCGTTATTCGGTTCAAACATCCATACAAAGCTCGTGTGGTGGTGTGTGCTTTTGGTTAGCTGCCTTCCTTCTGGTCTGTAGTTCAGAATTGGGGATGATTATACCTGCATTACAGAAGTATTTGGCCTGTCTGTTTAGCCCACGTAGGCATAAGGTGTCTTTAAAGTTCATAAATTATAATTCCAGTTAAAAAGAAAACATTCGTTCTGTAGTATATTTAAGGAACTCCAGGTGAGAGAAGTATATATGTTGCTAGAGTTATATTCGTGGCGACCCACTTTTTACGTTAGATTGATTTGGCGCCACGCCATTCATCATAAGCAACCCTGCTAGAATGAAACTCAATATCTTAATCAAACTTTATTTAAAGAAATAAATTTGACCCATTTAAACGGTGGCTCAATAAGGTAAATATCCTTCTATAATGTCAAGAGAAAAGTGTTGAAACAATATTGTCTTATTAGGAGGTTTGAGAATCGAAAGATAGCAACATTGCATTCTACCCTCTGAGGATAAAGTGAATACTTTTGAATATCATTTTTGCATCAATTACCATACCTGTATGTGTTCGGACGTGACGCCTAAGAAGAGAAGGTCTGTCAAACATTTTTCCACAATATTCACAAGGCAATAATACCTTTTCTCTGGCTTTTTATCCAATTTAACTTCAGTCTGACACTGAAAAAAAAAAGATACTTTTTTCAGTTTTATGCACATTTAAAATGTTTTTCGAACGAAACTGCTTATATCACAGAGCCATCTAGAACTGACTACAGTCTAACGTTTCAATTTGGGGAACAGACAGAGAGGCTTATGTGTTTAGATAGGTTTCGTAGTCAAAATATTTCTCAAAAAATAACGAGTGAAGTTGAAAACGGAAAAACAGTCTGAAAATGTATTCATAAATATATTTCCAAAGATACAAAAACTCTAATTAAGTAACATGTAGTCATTAATTATTCAACTTAATCTGAAATTTTTCTTTGCAGTTACGAAAATTAACTTGCTTTAGTATGCTTTTGTACTTATATTAAATCTATCCTATATATAGTTTTAGTAAATACAGTGCACAAAGTGATCCTAATTTCTTTAAAATTTATAGTGAAAAATAAGGGAAAAGAAACCTATAGAAAGCATTGTTTTAAAGATTTCCAAACATTACATTCAATTGGTGTAAAAGTGTTATATTAAATTAGGCAATGGATAAATATCTCACAAATGGAAAAGTCATCTTACGTTTTGAGATGAGTTTGGGTTAGGAGTAAACGGTGATGTCTGTAAGCTTGACGTTGAGAGGCATGACATTCTGCTGTCATTTTCTAGGTCTGACAACGACAAAGGCCACATATTTTTGTTCTCATTTTCCGCTCCACTAGTGGGAGTAAAAGATGAAGGTGACGTCACCAAAGACATAGAAAGATCAAGAGGGCTATCTGTGGGTAAGAATATTATTATATTTAATCAAGAAAAATAGCACTGTTATATTAAATGGAAAAATGAATGTGAAGTTAATATAAACTTTGTAATACTTCATTACTCACTTATCTTAGCAAATAAATCATTCAGTAAAAACGAATACACTCGTGATATCCATTTCCTGAGGGACGAAGTTTGGAATGCCTCATATGTTTGTTTGTTAAAATTTGTGTAAAGGCACACGAGAGCTATCTGCGCTAGCCGTCCTTAATTTTGAAATAATTACCATCTTCTGTCATATCGAATGCTCGAATTTGACCACCACACTCATCACGCATCCAATCCCACAAATCTACACTCTGTCACACTAACCACTTGCTAACACACTAACCTTAAAACTTCTCTTACCTGCATACAATTGCTTTACAGTATAATAAACCATTATACCAAGAGACGTTTTCATTTATGCTCGCCCCCAGTGGCAGAGCGGTATGTCTGCGGACATACAACGCTAGAAACTGGGTTTCGATACCCATGGTGGGCAAAGCACAGATAGCCCATTGTGTAGCTTTGTGCATAACTTTAAATAAACAAACCTTTATGCTCGTGTGATGCACCAATTTACAAGGACATGAAAATACAAAAATACTTGAATGTCATCATTCTAACTATATCACTAATTATTGGGTGTCCGATAACTGAAAGATATAAATGTTTAAGCTAATACATTTTTTTCTGCAGAAAGTGTATTTAATTTCAATTACGGCTATTATCAAAATTGTAAAAATTATCTTGCGATTTTACGTATTTTTTTATATACATTTTAAAAAGATTCGATTCCCCGTGGTGGATAAAGCACCAATAGTGTATTCTGTAGCTGTGTACTAAAAAATAAATAAAGATGTGAATCAGCTTTTCCAAATACCCAAGTTGCACTGAATTATGAAAATAGGCTATTACAAGCGAATGGTTTGTTTAATTGTTTGTTTTGAATTTCGCGCAAAGCTACACGAGGGCTATCTGCGCTAGCCGTCCCTAATTTAGCAGTGTAAGACTAGAGGGAAGGCAGCTAGTCATCACCACCAACCACCAACTCTTGGGCTACTCTTTTTACCAACGAATAGTGGGATTGACCGTCACATTATAATGCCCCCACTGAAAGGGCGAGCATGTTTGGTGGGACTGGGATTCGAACCCGCGACCCTCAGATTGCGAGTCGAGTACCCTAACAATCGAATGGAGATAGCCTATTGCGTTAAAACAACAACACTGAAATGAAAACGCGGAAATATTATCAGTACTTTATAAACAACCTATTGTCAAATACAACTCCAGTCTTCTAGATATACCAGTAATCATCAGTATTTATTTATATGCTGAGATTCCATCTTGCAAATAAATATAGATCAATACTTTATTTTATGGAGTTTTACTGGCCAGAGAACATTTGTACTTGTATTAATGGCAAGGCTACTAAGGCTATTACCGCCGTCCTCATTTTCGAATTGGAGTTCTACTACAAGGTTAACCATGAACAGAGAAAGGCTCAATGAAACTGTTCTTGCATATTGAGTTTTCCAGTGATGTAATCGGTAGTTCATCTTCTCAGTTTTTTTGCGACCTAAACTACTACAAGGTTAACCATGACCAGAGAAAGTATCAATGAAACTGTTCTTGCATGTTGAGTTTTCTAGTGATATAATCGGTAGTTCATCTTCTCAGTTTCTTTGTGACCTAAACTACTACAAGGTTAACCATGACCAGAGAAAGGATCAAAGAAACTGTTCTTGCATATTGAGTTTTTCAGTGATGTAATTGGTAGTTCATCTTCTCAGTTTCTTTGTGACCTAAACTACTACAAGGTTAACCATGGCCAGAGAAAGGATCAATGAAACTGTTCTTGCATGTTGAGTTTTCCAGTGATATAATCGGGAGTTCATCTTCTCAGTTTCTTTGCGACCTAAACTACGTAGCATTTTCGTTAAACTAACAGAAGTCCATTTTTATGACACAAACATTTACACTTTTGCGAAAACTTATGATTGTACAAAGTACAAGGGTATTTATTTTAGTTTTTGATTAAAAATTAAAACAGCTTGAAAACGTCTAGTCTCCTATTAAAAATAAAGAAAACGTAACTGAAAATCGTTTGTGCAATTCTTTCCTAGCTCTGCCCACTGATCAGTTCTCAAGCAGGAAACAAACACCAAACGATTTTCATTTCCTGCTTAAAGATTAAAGATTAAGGACAAAACTACACAAAGGACTATTTGCGCTCTGCCCACCACGGGTATCGAAACCCGGTTTCTAGCGTTGTAAGTCCGCAGATATACCGCTGTGCGACTGGGGAGCACCCTGCTTAAAGATCGTAAATGGAAAAATTATCGGTTTGTTTTTATTTTATTTCTCTCATAAAGACTGCTTTTACATTGTTTTGGGATTATTAAGGTGAAAAAGAGTATCCCTATCGACTTTGTTTTAGTATGTACCTTCAATTGCTTGTTGACATTGACTGGTTTTTGAGTGATTAACGTTGGGAGTAGATGCCAAAGGTGATGAGTTATCTACTATATGAGGTTCATAGTAAACTATCAGTTCTTTGTTGGAAGGAATTAATTTGATACATTCGTAGATAACTCGACTTCCTGATGTCCTTCCTATTAGGTTAACATCTTTCGTAATTGTTGAAGATACTTGCAGAAAACGAATCCAGTTACAGTGACGAACTTTTCGGCCATCTACTTCTTGAATATCATCATAACAACCGTATCGATGACGTATCTGCAAGGAAGAATAATAATGATAGTTTTACAGAAAAGGGTAAATAGAATATGCATATATATTGCACTAATAATACTATGTTTCTTATAATATAATCATAGAATAGATTGTGAAATTTTTAAAACAAATGTATTATTTTGTTATTTTTAAATAAAAAGAGGTGAACCCGGAGAGAGTTTCCAGGTCATTTGTATACATTGCTTTAAAAAATGTTAGCATTATAACAATTATAGCATAGTAAAATAAAATGATATTGAAGTTTCATGAAAACTATCTTTTTAACTTTTCTTTCAGAAATTCAAATATATTGTGCAAAATTAATATTTTCTCTATAAAACTCTGTAAAAGAGTCGTTCTAAAAATAGACGAATTAAAAGCAAAATGATTTCATTCTACTGTTATAACTAATATGATATACAAAGTCCTAAAAGTCTAAAACCGATTCACTTTTTATTCCAAAAATGGAGAGACTTGCTTGTCATAGCTTTGGATACCACTTAACCTCGTTGTTGTTGTTATTCTGTTCTTGGAGTAGTAAAGTTAAGGACATTAAATGAGTATAATAAGAACTGTAAACACATGTTGATTTTATTACCAAAAACCATTGCAACAAGGTATCTTCAGTAATCGGAACGTTCTCAAATAAATTCCTTGTGAATCCCATAATCCACCATTGCACTGAGTCTATAATGTTCAGCACTTGCTAAAAATGTTTCGTCATAATCAATTTGTCGTCATGAAGTAATAGACTCATGAGTCTTCAAAGAAGAATGGTTATCGGATGCAGGATACGAGTTCCAGAAATATTTCAGTCCACATAATTGATAAAGCTGCAGTACCTACGTTAATGGAGTTTCGTGGAAAGGATCTTACTTCTTCTAGTATAATATTACACCAGGCCACACTGTACGCTATGTTTAGGGATGGTTTGCAACAAATAACATTCAGAACCTTTCTCGACCAAGTCAAAGCTCCGACTGGAATCCAACTGACCAGTCTTGGGCGTTTTACAATAATAACTGAAGAAATGAAAGAAACACTCTCTAAATTCATACTACACTTGAAACCAGTGATAATAACATAGTCCAAGCTGTGACTAATAGTTGTTTTCTATTAAACTGTTGACCTCAGTGGAGAATAATAGCATCTTCTTCTCAAGGAGTTCTATCTCAATACTTTTAGTTATATTCTATATATATATATGTGTGTGTGTGTGTGTGTGTGTTTTGTTGAATATTCATAGTCATATGCTTGTGTACTCTTTTTACCAAGTTTTTTTCCGTAAAGCATTCCTGTGATACTTTCAATCAAGCTAACAATAAAGACAGATATCAATGTGTTCCCTTCCCCCTCTAGAAAAGTCTTACTGTTCCTTAATAAGTTTTCTAGTATATAGAATTAAATATCATAAAAACGACGTTAAGTACAAATTCGGGACAATGTATATGACACAGTTTGATGCTGAGATGTAAGATATATGTGGTTAGGTTCGTATTATTTTCGCTTGTAAATTAATTCAATTAATTATTTTGTTATACTTCTTGACGAAATAAGCTATGATTGTCGTCACTTCATATCCATAGTTTGTTTTCTAAATCCAAGCTAAACAACTACGTTCCCTCCATTGCGAGAAATCGAACCCCTGATTTTAGCGTTGTATGTTCTTCAACTTACCGCTGTGGTTCAAATGTAATAAAAACATGGCTGGATTTATGGCTGCGTTGTATTGACCTATTTTGTACATACAGCTGTATGTTACAAGTAACACAAAATACAAAAACGAAATTACTGTCATTTACAGATTACTGTTTTGTTCGTACCTAATAATGCGTCAATTAAAAACAAAAGTAATGTAAATTTACAGACTTACGTTGATTTCTGTTAGTTGTCGCATAATTTTCGCATGCAGCACGAGGTTAAATTATTAATGTCAATAATAGTAGAAAGTTTTTATGCACAGAATAACCATGTCGTTTTACAAAACGTACAAAAACCTTACGAATTTAGTGAATGCAAAAGTCGAGCATAAACCGCTCGAACACTTTAAAATGTATTCCTCAATATATATGAATCACATTCATTATTATTTTTATTTTACAAGTAGCAAAGATTTTGCAGTTATTATTCGATCCAAGTAGTTTTTCCATACAGTTCACACTGCTCGAAAAGTGTATAGAAATGGTTCTTCTTTTCAAAACATATAAATATCTAAGAAAGTTGGTATTGATTTGGCTGATAAAATAATAATATTAAAAGATTACATAATAAAACCTTGCTGCTCGTATTAATTTGAAATAGATTGATCGTAAAACTTATGTTGATACGCAAATAATCCAACAGAACCACATATTCCCAGTTCAAGTGATTTATTGACTTTGCGCTAAATTTCAATTCCCATGTAATAACGAGTTAGACCGTCTCTTGCAACGCTAATGGAATGACTACAGCTTAGACTCCAGGATATATTGGAAGTTATAATGTCGAATAGTAACTCTATTTTATAGAACGATGGCTAACATTTGGTTCTCATATGCCGACAGAGGATTTCGATGCCTAACGTAAAGGACTATTTCATTCTTCCTTTGCTCACCAGGGTAGAAATAACCTTGTGGGATGGAGATTATGTACAAAGTTTACGTAAATGTGGATTTTATTGACACTACCAAAGGAATCAAAGGATCCAGCTCCGGTTAGAATATTTCCCAAACCATTACTTCACCTCTAGCAACCTTATCTGTCGATACAATATAAAGAGTGTCGAATCGCACCTATTCAGGTCACATGCTTTCAGACAATTACTGTCAACAGTTTAAGCTTTGAACATCTCAAAAGCTGATCTTTCCTGTTTGGAAAGGAGATAAGCGGTTTTGGACTCATTGTCAGCTACTATATGCCAGTTCCTCATTAGCGTTGAAGAAAATACTCGATTGGAAAAGCGTTCAATGGGTATTGCACTTTACCAACATGCCCATTTTTCCTTTCACTCGATTTGTCACCAGTAGCTGGACGCCACAATATTTTGTTAGTATTTTATTTTGAACTTTGCCCCAAGATATTCAAGGGCTAACCGTCCCTAATTTTGCAGTGATAGACTGGAGGGACAACAGCTAGTCAACACTACCTAGTGCTACCGTTTGGGTTACTCTTTTACTAAAGAATAGCGTGATTGGATGTCACATTATAACCCCCCCCCCCCCCCAAGGCTGAATGGATGGGTATTTAGGTGATGGGGATTAGAACCCGCGACTCGCTGATATATTTATTTTATATTGTTAATGATGATAGACAAGGGTGGCAAATGTCTTTGAACAGCTGATCAAAGAAATGGCCCTTGATAACTTTGCTCCCACTGGATGGAAATATAATTATACCCCCTTTACAAATGTGAGAAATCATTTTTCTTGAATACTTGATGTGATATAACTACAGAGGCTTGAGTATGTTAAATTAAAATGATTTTTGATATGAAAATCATCACGTTACGTGACAAACGAAACAGTTACAAAATCGCGGTGGTACAGAATGTATCAGAACTACATTTTGACATTGTTTATCGAAAATTGATTGCTTTTGAAAAGAGTATGTAACATCCCTTTCCTACGCAAAATGATCATACATTTAAACCATAAAGATGTCTTAATGCATGAGAAAGACGGAGTTCGATCACATGGGAATCAGTAGGCACTGCTTATAGCGACTTAAGGGGCAATGTTTTCTTATGGAATAGAATGCATATCCATTTTATTCTGAGGTATGCGACATTGAAATGATACCTTGTGGAAGCAACTTATGATCACACAATATTTCGTCACTTTTCTAGATAGATTTGTTTGAAGTTAAGCACAAGGCTACACAATGGGCTATCTGGGCTCTGCCCTCCACGAGTATCGAAACCCGGTTTCTAGCGTTGTAAGTCTGCAGACATACCGCTGTGCCACTGGGGGGCTTCTAGATAGATATTCTTCTTAATTGAATATGTAGGATACTATTGCTTGATGTACGTGAACGACTTTTGTCCTGACTTTTGTGCTAGTTGCTTCTCAACTGTTATTAGTCGCCGCACTTTGATTACCACCGCTTAGATACGACTTGTTGCAGATCTTTCTGCATGGTTCTGGGGCAAAATATACCCAGTTTTGGAGATTCTAAATCACCGATCTTAAATGGATTATTGAATGTAATCAGATAGTAATGGGGTTATTTTGCATTGATAACCTTACAAGGGAGCCTTTTGCAACGGATACTACGCTACAAGGCTGCTTTCAAGATGCTCTGTCGTCTGATAGAGCATGACCGGACATTTGTATTTATAAATATTTGATAAACATCTGAAACATCATAATGTGTGTCCCGGCCAGCCTGACGAGCTCTGTATTGAGTGAAACGTTTCGTTGTCAATGGATATGGTGGACAAAGAACGGATGATATACTATTTTATCTGCTCTTTTTTTTTTCTTAAAAAGCATTAAGAGACTGAATATAGAATGTAGTTTTAAAAATATAATAAGCCTAAAACTAGTGTCTTATGACAGTTATAATTAATTAAACCATACAGTACTTCAAATTGAAGATTTTAAAATGCCTAAGTATTTCTCAATATCTTAAAATTGTACTGGAAAATTAAATATTCCTATTTTACGTATTATACATTATTGGACAAAGTAATATTGAAAACAAAAAGTAAAGAGTTAATAAAATATTACATCAACTGTATAGTGTATATAAGTGACATATAGTATAATAGGTGATAGGAAGCGAAATGATATTTCCATGCTTCGTGTATTTCAGGCAATAATGTTATTTTTAAATAAACAATGTAATCTCTATAAAATACCGTTTTTGAAATATTTTAAAAATTAATAGTCATCATTTATTTAGCCTTTGCCTATTATCTTCATCACTATGATCCGTATTTCTACGAATGATATCACCACTTTAAGAGATGTAAGATACTTAAAAAGTGTGTTTTTACTACTTTACCAACATCTTTTTTAACGAGCTATAAATACTTAATTTAGTTGTAATGATATTTACATATTTTAGAAAGGGTGACTTTTTTCCCTTGAATCTTTAATTAGCTAACACAAATACTACATTATCATAATTATTACTGTCATTTTTGCTAGACGTTAAACTAAAGATTAAGGAAAATCTAGAACGGCTTGTTAATAATATTCGACACTTCGTATATTTCAGCCACTCAGCTAAAGCCGTATAGAAAGTAAGTAAACTTGTAATATCAGCAGGCGTTTTCAGTTTTACTGGCACTGATAGAGCTGTTTTCAACCTGAATGAAGCGTTATACGTACATGGGCTAATCGGCCAGGATAGAGATCCCTATGTTTCAGGTATAATCTTTCTTAATTGTAAACTACTGGGCAGAGTGAAGGCAGCCAGTCAGTAGCATCCACGCTGCAAAAGCTTTTTCAGACTTTGAACCGAATAATGGGGTTGGCTATCGAACTGAATAATGCGGTTGGCTGTCACTCTTGTAACGCAATCGCAGCCGAAAGTGTGCAGAGCGTGTTCAACAGCATCGTGGCGTTAGCCTTGGACCTTCAAGCATGCAGTGTACGCTAACGTCTAGGGTACATCCAACCCAATAAACACTGATTTATTTATAGAAAATATTATCGAACATAAATTACTTAAAACTTTTTTTTTTACTTCTTTACAAATTTACATTTATTCTATTTGGAATAATTCATTTTTTGGTTTCTCCATTGACATGAATCATTATCATTACTAAAGAAGAAATATTCGTAATGCATTTAGTATAATGTTTAACCTTTATTAACTTAATTTCAATTTTTCATATACATTCAAGTTTATTGCAATGTTATTACTGTTATAAACATTAATTAA